>NW_027040462.1:48291-93291 GCF_034236695.1 Oncorhynchus nerka
ATTCTGCTCAACACCAAGTCTTTTTGTGTCACAGTCCTGATGGAAAAAACAATAACACCAGAGACACATTAACATAAACCACTGTCTCAGTGGGAAAAGCCCCAGGCGTTACAGTCATTTGCATTTAGATTGTAATAATGACAGCGGCGCTGTGAAAGAAAAGATTGTCATTGACAGACAGACGCACCACTTCAGATGCTGTGGGTGTTACCCTGTCTGACCCTTCTGGTTTTTAGAATGACTTGTAAGTTCATCTGAAGTTGTAGCAGACATTTGGCTTGTTAGGCACAATATATGTTGAGAAAACCTTGGCCCATAAAAAAAAATGTACAGCAATTAGCTTTCACATTCAGCTGGATGAATGTGGTGTTTCTTTTGAGGACAACATGTAGTCATGGAGGAAATGTGATCCCTAAAATTCCTACATTCAGAATGAATTTCAGCATCGTACACATACACTAAACGATTCATGCATACTAAATGAATGTCACATGTCCATCAAAAGAAACAGGTGTTGTTTGACACATTATAGATTGAATTGACAATAAAGTAAATAAAGGATAATTTATATACAAATGCTATTTTACAGTAAACAAATTAACAACAGACTTTCAGTAGACTTATAGAGAAGGACTTTCATCAAGCGCAGCACTTACACAAATTACTGAGAAATTGATGATTAAAAAAGATTGTGGGGGCTGTTTTGTTAGACTTCAGTGCAACTTTTGACATTATCGATCATAGTCTGCTGATGGAAAAACGTATGTGTTATGGATTTCCCCCTGCTACATTGTGGATAAAGAGTTACCAGTCTAATAGAACACAGAGGGTGTTCTTTAATGGAAGCCTCTCCAATAAAATCCATTTAAAATCAGGAATTCCCCAGGGCAGCTGTCTAGGCCCTTTACTTTTTTAAATCTTTACTAATGACATTGAGTAAAGCCAGTGTGTCAATGTACGTGGATGACTCAACACTATACACCTCAGCTACTAGAGCGACTGAAATGACTGCAACTCTTAACAAAGAGCTGCAGTTAGTTTCAGAATGGGTAGCAAGGAATAAGTCAGTCCTAAATATTTCAAAAACTAAAAGCTATGTATTTGGGACAAATCATTCACTAAACCCTAAACCTCAACTAAATCTTGTAATAAATAATGTGGAAATTGAGCAAGTTGAGGAGACTAAACTGCTTGGAGTAACCCTGGACTGTAAAACTGTCATGGTCAAAACATATTGATACAACAAATCAAATTTTTGCTAAGATGGGGAGAAGTCTGTCAATAATAAAGCGCTGCTCTGCCTTCTTAACAACACTATCAACAAGGCAGGTCCAACAGACCCTGGTTTTATCGCACCTGGACTACTGTTCAGTCGTGTGGTCAGGTGCCACAAAGAGGGATTTAGGAAAATTGCAATTGGCTCAGAACAGGGCAGCACGGCTGGCACTTGGATCTATACAGAGAGCTAAAATGAATAATATGCATGTAAAGCTCTCCTGACTCAAAGTGGAGGAGAGATTGACTTCATGTTCATGAGCCCAGTCAAAACTGTTCGCTGCTCTGGCCCCCCCAATGGTGGAACAAACTCCCTCACGACGCCAGGACAGCGGAGTCAATCACCACCTTCCGGAGACACCTGAAACCCCACCTCTTTAAGGAATACCTAGGATAGGATAAAGTAATCCTTCTCACCCCCTTAAAAGACTTAGATGCACTATTGTAAAGTGGCTGTTCCACTGGATGTCATAAGGTGAAAGCACCAATTTGTAAGTCGCTCTGGATAAGAGCGTCTGCTAAATGACTTAAATGTAAATGTAATGTAAATGTAATGTTGAATGCACCTAGCTGACTGTTTAATCTATTGGCACACAGCTCAGACACCCCACAAGACATGCCACCAGAGGTCTCTTCACAGTCCCCAAGTCCAGAACAGACTATGGCATAGGCACAGTACACATAGAGCCATGACTACATGGAACTCTATTCCACAGTACTACATAGAGCCATGACTACATGGAACTCTATTCCACAGTACTACATAGAGCCATGACTACATGGAACTCTATTCCACAGTACTACATAGAGCCATGACTACATGGAACTACATAGAGCCATGACTACATGGAACTCTATTCCACAGTACTACATAGAGCCATGACTACATGGAACTCTATTCCACGTCAAGTAACTGATGCAAGCAGTGATGCAAGCACTGATGCAAACACGTGCATACAAACACACAATAACATATGTACTATACACACACATACACATGGATTTTGGGTTGTAGATATGTGGTAGTAGAGTAGTAGAACCCCAGGAAGAGTAGCTGCTGTCTTGACAGGAACTAATGGGGATCCTTAATGAACCCCAGGAAGAGTAGCTGCTGCCTTGGCAGGAACTAATGAGGATCCATAATAAACCCCAGGAAGAGTAGCTGCTGCCTTGGCAGGAACTAATGAGGATCCTTAATAAACCCCAGGAAGAGTAGCTGCTGCCTTGGCAGGAACTAATGAGGATCCATAATAAACCCCAGGAAGAGTAGCTGCTGCCTTGACAGGAACTACTGGGGATCCTTAATGAACCCCAGGAAGAGTAGCTGCTGTCTTGACAGGAACTACTGGGGATCCATAATAAACCCCAGGAAGAGTAGCTGCTGCCTTGGCAGGAACTAATGGGGATCCATAATAAACCCCAGGAAGAGTAGCTGCTGCCTTGGCAGGAACTGATGAGGATCCATAATAAACCCCAGGAAGAGTAGCTGCTGCCTTGACAGGAACTAATGAGGATCCATAATAAACCCCAGGAAGAGTAGCTGCTGTCTTGACAGGAACTAATGGGGATCCATAATAAACCCCAGGAAGAGTAGCTGCTGCCTTGGCAGGAACTGATGAGGATCCATAATAAACCCCAGGAAGAGTAGCTGCTGCCTTGACAGGAACTAATGAGGATCCATAATAAACCCCAGGAAGAGTAGCTGCTGTCTTGACAGGAACTAATGGGGATCCATAATAAACCCCAGGAAGAGTAGCTGCTGCCTTGGCAGGAACTAATGAGGATCCATAATAAACCCCAGGAAGAGTAGCTGCTGCCTTGGCAGGAACTAATGAGGATCCTTAATAAACCCCAGGAAGAGTAGCTGCTGCCTTGGCAGGAACTAATGAGGATCCATAATAAACCCCAGGAAGAGTAGCTGCTGCCTTGACAGGAACTACTGGGGATCCTTAATGAACCCCAGGAAGCGAAGCTGCTGTCTTGACAGGAACTACTGGGGATCCTTAATAAATACACATACTAATATTCATACGCTACTCCTGGGTGAAATACATGTCAACGGAAACGGAATTTGAGGTGTGCTTGATTTAGCTTGGAGTTTGGGACGGTTTTTGGACTACAAAGCACACTTCAAATATTTGACCCAGGTGTGTCAGATGATTTCAGTGTGTGTCCGTCTCACCTGTCCGCGCTAGGATAGATGAGTCACTGCTCATGCCTCTGCTCCTGCTCACCACCTCCATCTTGTACAGCGTCCCTGGGACCAGACCAGAGAAGGAGCACATCTGGGTTCCGGCCTCCACGGTCTGACGGCCACGCAACGTCTCGTCAACGTTATACAGGAACAGGTCGTATCCGTCCACGTAGCCCTCGGACGGGCGCCAGATGAAACTCAGACCGCTGGTGTTGGCAGTCATCACCGTCAGACCGTTGACTGCAGCTGGACCTAAGGGAGGGAAAGAGGGAGGGAGAGAGGGGAGGAGGGAGGTAAGGAGAGAGAAAGAGAGGGAGAGAGAGAGAGAGGGGAGGAGGGCGGTAAGGAGAGAGAAAGAGCGGGAGTAAGAGAGAGAGAGAGAGAGAGGGAGAGAGAGAGAGAGAAAGAGAGTAAGAGAGAGAGAGAGTAAGAGAGAGAGAGAGGGAGATACTTTTATTTACATTTCAGCTATTACCTGATACAGTAATAATGACTGTCTCTGATACAGTGATAATGACTATCTCTGATACAGTGATACAGTAATAATGACTATCTCTGATACAGTGATAATGACTGTCTCTGACACAGTAATATTGACTGTCTCTGATACAGTAATAATGACTGTCTCTGATACAGTAATAATGACTATCTCTGACACAGTGATAATGACTGTCTCTGATACAGTAATAATGACTGTCTCTGATACAGCGATAATGACTATCTCTGATACAGTGATAATGACTGTCTCTGATACAGTGATAATGACAGTCACTGATACAGTGATAATGACTGTCTCTGACACTGTCTCTGACACAGTAATAATGACTGTCTCTGACACAGTAATAATGACGGTCTCTGATACAGTAATAATGACTGTCTCTGATACAGTAATAATGACTGTCTCTGATACAGTAATAATGACGGTCTCTGATACAGTAATAATGACTGTCTCTGATACAGTAATAATGACTGTCTCTGACACAGTGATAATGACCGTCTCTGATACAGTGATAATGACTGTCCCTGACACAGCGATAATGACTGTCTCTGATACAGTGATAATGACTGTCTCTGACACAGTGATAATGACGGTCTCTGACACAGTGATAATGACTGTCTCTGACACAGTGATAATGACTGTCTCTGACACAGGAAAAGTGGTGCCTCTTACGTGTTTGTCCCTCAGCCACGGCCTCCTTGCCATAGATCCCTCCACTGACGGATACGACCCGAACTCGGTACCACTTCCCAGGGGTGAGCTGGTCGAAGAGGTGCCTGGTGGAGCCCTGGGGCATGGAAATATTAGAGACTATGTCACGTCCATCATCCAGGAGCTGGATCTTGTAACCCTCGTACACTCCCACTGTAGTCTCCCAGGTCACTGTTAGACTGTGGGTGGTGTGGTCACTGTCTGCCTGGAGCGCTGTCACTGTGGAGGGGACTGGAGAGAGAGAGAGAGAGAGAGAGAGAGACAGACAGACAGAGAGCCGTTAAATTCTACAACCACCTAAAAGAAAGTGATTCCCAAACCTTCCATATCAAAGCCATCACATACAAAGAGACGAACCTGGAAAAAAGTCCCCTAAACAAGCTGGTCCTGGGGCTCTGATCACAAACACAAACACACCCTACAGAGAGATGAACCTGGAGAAGAGTCCCCTAAGCAAACTGGTCCCGGGGCTCTGTTCACAAACACAAACACACCCCGCAGAGCCCCAGGACAGCAGCACAATTAGACCCAACCAAATCATGAGAAAACAAAAAGATAACTACTTGACACATTGGAAAGAATTAACAAAAAAACAGAGCAAACTAGAATGCTATTTGGCCCTACACAGAGAGTACACCGTGGCACCTGACCACTGTGACTGACCTAAACTTAAGGAAAGCTTTGGCTATGTACAGACTCAGTGAGATCAGACAGTAGACAGTTAGACTGTGGCTGGTGTGGTCACTGTCTGCCTGGAGCGCTCTCACTCTGGGAGGGGACTGAACAGACACAGGGAGAGTTTAGGCATCCCCCATGGCTGGGAGGGGATTGGACAGATCCAGGGAGAGGTTAGACATCACCCATGGCTGGGAGGGGATTGGACAGATCCAGGGAGAGGTTAGACATCACCCATGGCTGGGAGGGGATTGGACAGATCCAGGGAGAGGTTAGACATCACCCATGGCTGGGAGGGGATTGGACAGATCCAGGGAGAGGTTAGACATCCCCATGGCTGGGAGGGGATTGGACAGATCCAGGGAGAGGTTAGACATCCCCCATGGCTGGGAGGGGATTGGACAGATCCAGGGAGAGGTTAGACATCACCCATGGCTGGGAGGGGATTGGACAGATCCAGGGAGAGGTTAGACATCCCCCATGGCTGGGAGGGGATTGGACAGATCCAGGGAGAGGTTAGACATCACCCATGGCTGGGAGGGGATTGGACAGACACAGGGAGAGGTTAGACATCCCCATGGCTGGGAGGGATTGGATAGATCCAGGGAGAGGTTAGACATCCCCATGGCTGGGAGGATTGGACAGATCCAGGGAGAGGTTAGACATCACCCATGGCTGAGGATTGGACAGATCCAGGGAGAGGTTAGACATCACCCATGGCTGGGAGGGGATTGGACAGACACAGGGAGAGGTTAGACATCCCCCATGGCTGGGAGGGTTATATTGCAGTATTCTTGATCTCTGAACTTGTTATGAAGAGAATCAGTTTCCAATGATTTTAGAGGTAGACTTTTCCATGAAGACGACAAATGACAAAGACAACTGTTGTTCCGCTATAATTCAAGACAAAGCCCTGTGTGTCTTAATGGCTCCAGTCCAGACTATGTGTTATCATACAGGTTTATTCTGGTCATTCACCTGTTCATCCAGTAGCACTGCTGTTATCGACCAGTGTTCCACTCAGGGACTAAGCTGTCCCCTCCCTCCCTCCCTCCCTCCCTCCCTCCCTCCCTCCCTCCCTCCCTCCCTCCCTCCCTGCCTCTCCTCCCTCCCTCCCTCCCTCCCTCCCTCCCGCTCCTATTCTCCTCCCATTCCCTCTCCTATTCTCCTCCCATTCCCCTCCTATTCCCCCTCTCTCCTATTCTCCTCCCATTCCCCCTCCTATTCCCCTCCCATTCCCCTCCTATTCCCCTCCCTCTCCTATTCTCCTCCCATTCCCTCTCCTATTCCCCTCTCTCTCCTATTCTCCTCCCATTCCCCCTCCTATTCCCCCTCTCTCCCATTCCCCCTCCTATTCCCTCTCCTATTTCCTCTCCTATTCCCTCTCCTATTCCCTCTCCTATTTCCTCTCCTATTCCCTCTCCTATTCCCTCTCCTATTCCCTCTCCTATTTCCTCTCCTATTCCCTCTCCCATTCCCTCTCCTATTCTCCTCCCATTCTCCTTCCTATTCCCCTCTTTCTCCTATTCTCCTCCCATTCCCCCTCCTATTCCCCCTCTCTCATATTCTCCTCCCATTCCCTCTCCTATTCTCCTCTCTCTCCTATTCTCCTCCCATTTCCTCTCCCATTCCCTCTCCTATTCTCCTCCCATTCCCTCTCCTATTCTCCTCCCATTCCCTCTCCTATTCTCCTCCCATTCCCTCTCCTATTCTCCTCCCATTCCCTCTCCTATTCTCCTCCCATTCCCTCTCCTATTCTCCTCCCATTGCCTCTCCTATTCTCCTCCCATTCCCTCTCCTATTCTCCTCCCATTCCCTCTCCTATTCTCCTCCCATTCCCTCTCCTATTCTCCTCCCATTCCCTCTCCTATTCTCCTCCCATTGCCTCTCCTATTCTCCTCCCATTCCCCCTCCTATTCCCCCTCTCTCATATTCTCCTCCCATTCCCTCTCCTATTCTCCTCTCTCTCCTATTCTCCTCCCATTTCCTCTCCCATTCCCTCTCCTATTCCCCTCTCTCTCCTATTCTCCTCCCATTCCCTCTCCTATTCTCCTCTCTCTCCTATTCCCCTCCCATTCTCCTCCTATTCCCTCTCCCCTCCCTCTCCTATTCCCTCTCCTATTCCCTTCTCTCTCCTATTCTCCTCCTATTCCCTCTCCTATTCCCCTCCCTCTCCTATTCCCTCTCCTATTCCCCTCTCTCTCCTATTCTCCTCCCATTCCCTCTCCTATTCTCCTCTCTCTCCTATTCCCCTCCCATTCTCCTCCTATTCCCTCTCCCATTCCCTCTCCTATTCCCTCTGCTATTCCCCTCCCTCTCCTATTCCCTCTCCTATTCCCCTCTCTCTCCTATTCTCCTCCTATTCCCTCTGCTATTCCCCTCCCTCTCATATTCCCTCTCATATTCCCCTCTCTCTCCTATTCTCCTCCCATTCCCTCTGCTATTCCCCTCTCTCTCCTATTCCCCTCCCATTCTCCTCCTATTCCCTCTCCCCTCCCTCTCCTATTCCCCTCCCTCTCCTATTCCCTCTCCTATTCCCCTCTCTCTCCTATTCTCCTCCCATTCCCTCTCCTATTCTCCTCTCTCTCCTATTCCCCTCCCATTCTCCTCCTATTCCCTCTCCCATTCCCTCTCCTATTCCCTCTGCTATTCCCCTCCCTCTCCTATTCCCTCTCCTATTCCCCTCTCTCTCCTATTCTCCTCCTATTCCCTCTGCTATTCCCCTCCCTTTCCTATTCCCTCTCATATTCCCCTCTCTCTCCTATTCTCCTCCCATTCCCTCTGCTATTCCCCTCTCTCTCCTATTCCCCTCCTATTCTCCTCCTATTCCCTCTCCCCTCCCTCTCCTATTCCCTCTCCTATTCCCCTCTCTCTCATATTCTCCTCCTATTCCCTCTCCTATTCCCCTCCCTCTCTTATTCCCTCTCCTATTCCCTCTCCCCTCCCTCTCCTATTCCCTCTCCTATTCCCTCCCTCTCCTATTCTCCTCCTCTCCCTCTCCTATTCCCTCCCATTCCCTCTCCTATTCCCTCTCTCCATTCCCCTCCCATTCTCCTCCTATTCCCTCTCCCATTCCCTCTCCTATTCCCTCTGCTATTCCCCACCCTCTCCTATTCCCTCTCCTATTCCCCTCTCTCTCCTATTCTCCTCCTATTCCCTCTGCTATTCCCCTCCCTCTCCTATTCCCTCTCATATTCCCCTCTCTCTCCTATTCTCCTCCCATTCCCTCTGCTATTCTCTCTCCCATTTCCTCTCCTATTCCCCTCTCTCTCCTATTCCCTCTCCTATTCCCTCTCCTATTCCCCTCCCTTCTTCTCACCTGTTCGTCCAGTAGTTGTTGAATTATTGACCAGTATTCCACTCAGGGACTGAACCTCGACCCCGTACAGCTGTCCTGGTACCAGACCCTGAAAGTCCAGCTCAGTGACGTGTTTGGGGACAGGTCTGGTCTCCAGAAGGTGTGACCCCTGGGATAGGGACACGGTGTACATGTCCACATCCCCATCACCAGGGGTCCAGGACACCCTCAGGCTGGCAGCCTGGTCCCCTGGCCGGGCATGGAGGTTCCTCACCTGGCTGGGGACTGGGGGGGGGTTGAGAGAGAAGGCAGAGAGACAGGAGTGAAGGGAGGGGGGAGGAGATGGGTCACAATGTGGATCACTTATAGAAAAATAAGTTGAAGACTGGCCCAAAAAACAATTTGGTGTTTTTTTATTTTAAAATCTTTAGATGATGTTCTACAGAATGAAGTGATAACAAAAGGTTATTCTGTTGTTTTACCTGAAATACCTGGGAAATGCTATGAAACACAATGTGAGGTTATTTGGAAAACCAAGCCGGGCAGCTGCCCACTCTGTTCCCCTTACTAACCTGTCCTGCCCTCGATGAACTGAGGTCTCTGGTTGGGTCCACTGAAGGTGGACACCACCATCTTGTACAGGCGTCCCGGGGTGAGCGAGGCCAGGCGGTGGTCACGGGCCTCGTTGCCCAGGGTTACGGGCGGGTAAACCCGCGTGTCGTTGAAGAGGATCTGGACCTCGTAGTGATCAACGTCCCCCAGCGCTGGAGACCATGTGACCACCAGATCACCTGTACCACTGTCACCCAGGGCCAGGCTCCGCACCGCAGAGGGGACTACGGAGACAGTCAAATACAACTTTATTTCAACATTTACACTATGCACAGAACACTAAAGGGCTCAATGGTTTGGTTGGCTGAGGGGAATCTGACCCATGATGCCCACTAGTTTAAGGTTAACTTTGCGCTGCCAAAATGTTCATGATGTGATCTTAGGTACAATTCTCATGCGCCGAATTCTAGATATCACACCTACAAATTCTTCCAAATAAGTTGTATATTGGTTTTCCGTGGACTTGGCCACACAGAAAACTCAGCAGCACAGCATTTTACTGAAACCTTCTACCAACACTGCAGTAGCAACAGACACAGACTCTCAGACTGTAGTTAATAGACTCACACGTTCTCTCGTCAGTAGCAACAGACACAGACTCACAGACTGTAGTTAATAGACTCACACGTTCTCGTCAGTAGCAACACTGGACTGGTACTCTCAGACTGTAGTTAATAGACTCACACGTTCTCCCGTCAGTAGAAACACTGGACTGGTACTCTCAGACTGTAGTTAATAGACTCACACGTTCTCCCATCAGTAGAAACACTGGACTGGTACTCTCAGACTGTAGTTAATAGACTCACACGTTCTCCCATCAGTAGAAACACTGGACTGGTACTCTCAGACTGTAGTTAATAGACTCACACGTTCTCCCATCAGTAGAAACACTGGACTGGTACTCTCAGACTGTAGTTAATAGACTCACACGTTCTCCCATCAGTAGAAACACTGGACTGGTACTCTCAGACTGTAGTTAATAGACTCACACGTTCTCCCATCAGTAGAAACACTGGACTGGTACTCTCAGACTGTAGTTAATAGACTCACACGTTCTCCCATCAGTAGAAACACTGGACTGGTACTCTCAGACTGTAGTTAATAGACTCACACGTTCTCCCATCAGTAGAAACACTGGACTGGTACTCTCAGACTGTAGTTAATAGACTCACACGTTCTCCCATCAGTAGAAACACTGGACTGGTACTCTCAGACTGTAGTTAATAGACTCACACGTTCTCCCATCAGTAGAAACACTGGACTGGTACTCTCAGACTGTAGTTAATAGACTCACACGTTCTCCCATCAGTAGAAACACTGGACTGGTACTCTCAGACTGTAGTTAATAGACTCACACGTTCTCCCATCAGTAGAAACACTGGACTGGTACTCTCAGACTGTAGTTAATAGACCACACGTTCTGACCCCATCAGTAGAAACACTGGACTGGTACTCAGACTTTCAGGAATAGACTCACAGGATCCCATCAGTTCTGAAACACTGGACTGGTATAAGAGATGTCATCAGGTCAAGATCAGTAGGATGTGGCTGTTTTTCATTAAACACAACACGTTGTCATTTTAAGAGACACACATTTTCTCCCAAAATGTTCCCTACCAATTGAACAATTTGTCTCCTAGATCACCAGAAAATAAATCTACATTAACACATTCATCACACTGGACTGGTACTCTCAGACATATAAGTAGATACAGTGACTGGTTCAGGAAAGTATTCAGACCCCTTGACTGGACTTTTTCACATTTTGTTAGTCACAGCCCATTCTAAAATGGAATGACTTTTCCCTCATCAGATCTGTGTTAATAGATGGCACACAATCTCCCATCTGTAGAAACACTAATGGTTCTACCCCATAATGACATGACAATGACCCCATAATGGCATCACAATACCCCATAATGACATCACAGTAGGATAATGGCACACAATACCCCATAATGACATCACAATACCCCGTAATGGCATTTAATGACATCACAATTCTCCAAAATCTCCTATCACAATACCCCATAATGACATCAGGAATCGTCCCAATATGGCATAATAACATACCCCATAATGGCATCACAAATAATGACATCACAATACCCCATAATGGCATCACTGGAGGTTCAGGTCAATGACATCACAATTGACCCATAATGGCATAATACCCCATAATGACATCACAATACCCCATAATGTCATAATGGACATCACAATACCCCATAATGGCATCCCTACCATCCCAATACCCCATAATGACATCACAATACCCCATAATGGCATCATCACCAATACCCCATAATGACATCACAATATAAGTATATAATGGCATCACAAACCCCATAATGGCATCACAATACCCCATAATGGCATCACAATTTGTATAATGACATCACAATAGCCTCCTAAAATGGAATGAATACTTTTTCCCCTCATAATGGACATCACACAATACCCCATAATGACATCACAATACCCCATAATGGACATCACAATACCCCATAATGACATCACAATACCCCATAATGGCATCACAATACCCCATAATGACATCACAATACCCCATAATGACATCACAATACCCCATAATGGCATCACAATACCCCATAATGACATCACAATACATAATGGCATCACAATACCCCATAATGACATCACAATACCCCATAATGGCATCACAATACCCCATAATGACATCACAATACCCTATAATGACATCACAATACCCCATAATGACATCACAATACCCCATAATGGCATCACAATACCCCATAATGACATCACAATACCCCATAATGACATCACAATACCATCACAATACCCCATAATGACATCACAATACTATAATGACATCACAATACCCCATAATGACATCACAATACCCCATAATGGCATCACAATACCCCATAATGGCATCACAATACCCCATAATGACATCACAATACCATATAATGACATCACAATACCCCATAATGGCATCACAATGGCATCACAATACCCCATAATGGCATCACAATACCCCATAATGGCATCACAATACCCTATAATGACATCACAATACCCCATAATGACATCACAATACCCCATAATGACATCACAATACCCCATAATGGCATCACAATACCCCATAATGACATCACAATACCCCATAATGACATCACAATACCCCATAATGACATCACAATACCCCATAATGACATCACAATACCCCATAATGGCATCACAATACCCCATAATGGCATCACAATACCCCATAATGGCATCCCAATACCCCATAATGGCATCACAATACCCCATAATGGCATCACAATACCCCATAATGGCATCACAATACCCCATAATGACATCACAATACCCCATAATGACATCACAATACAGGTTTTTAGACATTTTTGATCATTTATAAAGAATGTAACACATTTCCATAAGTATTCAGACCCTTTACTCAGTACTTTGTTGAAGTACCTTTGGCAGCGATTACAGCCTTGAGTCTTCTTGGGTATGATGCTACAAGCTTGGCACATATGTATTTGGGGAGTTTCTCCCATTCTTCTCTGTAGATCCTCTCAAGCTCTGTCAGATTGGCTGAGAAGCATCACTGTATAGCTGTTTTCAGGTCTCTCTAGAGGTGGGTGGGCCACTCAAGGACATTCAGAGACTCAGGTTTTCATCAAGGATCTCTCTGTACTTTGCTCTGTTCATCTTTCCATTAATCTTGACTAGTCTCCCAGTCCCTACTGCTGAAAAACATCCCCACAGCATGATGCTGTCACCACTATGCTTCACCGTAGGGATGGTGCCAGGTTTCCTCCAGATATGACGCTTGGCATTCAAGCCAAAGAGTTCAATATTGGTTTCATCAGACCAGAGAATCTTGTTTCTCATGGTCTGAGAGTCTTTAGGTGCCTGTTGGCAAACTCAAAGTGGGTTGTCATGTGCCTTTTACTGAGGAGTGGCTTCCGTCTGGCCACACTAACATAAAGGCCTGATTGGAGGAGTGCTGCAGAGATGGTTGTCCTTCTGGAAGTTTCTCCCATCTCCACAGAGGAACTCTGGAGCTCTGTTAGAGTGACCATAGGGTTCTTGGTCACATCCCTGACCAAGGACTTTCTCCCCCAATTGCTCAGTTTGGCCATGCGGCCAGCTCTAGGAAGGGTGTTGGTGGTTCAATACGTCTTCCATTTCAGAATGAGGCCACTGTGTTCTTGGGGACCTTCAATGCTGCTGAAATCTGTTGGTACGCTTCCCCAGCTCTGTGCCTCGACACAATCCTGTCCCGGGGCTCTACGGACAATTCCTTCCACCTCATGACTTGGTTTTTGCTCTGACATGCACTGTCAACTGTGGGACCTTATATAGACAGGTGTGTGCCTTTCCAAATCATGTCAAATCAATTGAATTTACCACAGGTGGTCTCCAATCAAGTTGTTGAAACATCTCAAGGATGATCAATGGAAACAGGATGTAACTGAGCTCAATTTCGAGTCTCACAGCAAAGGGTCTGAATACTTATTAATAAGGTATTTATGTTTTTTACTTTTAAGAAAACCTGTTTTCGCTTTGTCATTATGGGGTATTGTGATGTCATTATGGGGTATTGTGATGTCATTATGGGGTATTGTACGTAGATTGATGGGAGGAGATGTGATTTTAATCAATTTTAGAGAAAGGCTGTAATGTAACAAAATGTGTAAAAAGTCAAAGGGGTCTGAATACTTTCAGAACGCACAGTGAACAGAGTGATAGACAGTGATCAAGATGAGGGACCCAAGAGACGGCGTGTGTTGTAATGCCTGCATGTGTGTGTTGGTTTGTAATGCCTGCATGTGTGTGTGTTGGTTTGTAATGCCTGCATCATGCCTGCATGTGTGTGTGTTGGTTTGTAATGCCTGCATGTGTGTGTGTTGGTTTGTAATGCCTGCATGTGTGTGTGTTGGTTTGTAATGCCTGCATCTGTGTGTGTTGGTTTGTAATGCCTGCATCTGTGTGTGTTGGTTTGTAATGCCTGCATCTGTGTGTGTTGGTTTGTAATGCCTGCATCTGTGTGTTGGTTTGTAATGCTTGCATGTGTGCCTGTGTGTGTTGGTGTGTGTGTTGTGTGTGTGTTGTGTGTGTGTGTGTGTGTGTGTGTGTGTGTGTGTGTGTGTGTGTGTGTGTGTGTTGGTGTGTGTGTGTTGTGTGTGTGTGTGTGTGTGTGTGTGTGTGTGTTGGTGTGTGTGTGTGTGTTGGTGTGTGTTGGTGTGTGTGTGTTGGTGTGTGTGTGAGACCTACGTGTACGAGCCGTCACCACCGTGTTGTTCTGGAAGCTGCCGCTGCGGGTTGCTATGGAGACGGTGTACAGCCTCCCTGACTTGAGGGAGTTAAACACACACTCTGGGCTTGCCTTAGAAACCACCAGGTTGTGTACGGTCCTGTCGCGGTCCTTCAGTAGGACCAGGTAACTGTCCACATCTCCGACCGCTGGCTGCCACGACACCCCCAGGAAGTCTGGACGACCGTTGTTACTGACCGTGACCTCTCCGATCGCAGCTGGTACTGAGGAGAGAATGGGGGGGGGGGGGGGCAGAGACCGGTCATCGACAGAGAGGACACAGACACACACATGTTAGAGATAGAAGTCTGGACGACCATTGGTACTTGGGGGGGCAGAGACGGTCATCGACAGAGAGGACACAGACACACACATGTTAGAGATAGAAGTCTGACCATTGTTCCGTAACCTCTCCGACCGTAGCTGTCACTGAGAAGGGACAGGAGGACAAAACGGTCGTGAGGTCGATTGGGGTTAAAATCCTTTCGAACCTCAAAACTGTGTTGCCTGCTGAGCTAAAGGCTTTCATGTTGTTTGACATGAATTACTCCTACAACACACCAGTGGTGATTTGAATTGAATAGACTGACTTGATTAAATGTGGCCTTTAATGTGACATTCAGATACCCGGTGTGACAGGAAAGGTTTAGTTCAAGTGTCCTTTGTTATTATCCCGTTAGCTGAAAGTTAGCCGAAAGTTGTCTGAATGTTATCTGAAAGTGGTGTTTGTTTTCATCAACCCTTGGCCCCCGGACTCTGAAGTTAATTAAAAGGAGGAAGCTGTGGGGCCCCAAAATAGCCAGAACTTTCCCGGGGAAGACAATTGAGATCGGACAAGGAAGTCTTTGAACGGGACCTTGGAGAGTTGTTTTGTAGTTGACACAAAGCTTCCTGAACATTCCAGACATTCTCTTTTGTATTGGAAAACAATATTACGTTTCTCTCTGAGAGATTGTATCTTATAATTAATGTTGGTTAACAATCACTATAACAATGAGTGATTTACTCCGATGGTCAGACACCTACCCTTAAACGACCATCTCTAAGCATAGAATAAAGCCTGGCCATTACTATATCACATACACACATAAACAGCTGTAATGGACAAGACCACCAGGAAGAACATACAGAACAACCCCCAAAACAAACGCCTGGTTCATGTGTCAGTCAGTCGATGTTAATGTGGACGATACATTTGAGTAAATGCATAAAGATGAACTGTTCCTGATATTTAACTTACCAGTGCGTCCCTCAGCCACGGCCTGCTTCGAAACCATCCCACCACTGACAGTACTGACCACCAGCCTGTAGGAGGCGCCAGGCCTGAGGTCTCTGAGCTGCAGAGAGGTGGTGTTGGCTGGGACGGTGTGGTTCTGCACAGCCCGGTTGTTGTGGAGGAGCTGCAGGCTGCAGAAGTCCAGATCTCCAGGGGAGTTCCCAGCTGGCCTGTAAACTGTCCACGTGGCCCTGGTTGCTCAGGTGGACACGCCTCACCTCCAGAGGTACTGCAGACAGACTGGCTCAGTTACTGTCAGGCTCCATTTGTAAACAAAGCTTATTTTATCTCAGCAGGCTCATTATTACCCTTTGTGTGTTAGGCTTCATCTGAAGACTCCATTTTGTGAAGAAAATAAACTGAGACAAAGTAAAAAACACCCCTGTACATGCTGCCTCAAAGTCTGATTGGATAAATACAGTGTTACCATAGAGATGACCTCAGCTACAAAGAGACAGTCCCTCTGTTTTAGTGTGTTGTGTATAAATATCCATACAGGTGCTATAGAAACCCTCTCACCTGTCCTCCCTAGCACCGACACAGAGCTGTTGAGCTCCCCGCTCTTGGTTGTCACGGTAATGGTGAACACACGTCCAGGCATGAGCACGTTGAAGGTGCACTCCCTCATGTCACGGGTCAGGTCTCTCGTGGCAACCGTGGCATTGCCATGGCGGAGCTCCACGGCGTAGCCGTCCCTGGCTGAGTTGGGGGCGTGACTCCACAGGGCGCTGAGGGAGGTCTCGTCAGCATGGCGGATATGGAGCTCTGAGACAGGCTTAGGAGCTGAGAGAGAGAGGGGAGAGAGAGAGAGAGAGAGAGAGAGAGAGAGAGAGGGAGAGAGAGGGAGAGAGAGAGAGAGAGAGAGAGAGAGGGAAGAGAGAGAGAGAGAGAGAGAGAGAGAGAGAGAGAGAGAGAGAGAGAGAGAGAGAGAGAGAGAGAGAGAGAGAGGATTAAGGGAAAGAGAGAAGGGGAGAAAGAAGGTTTGCAGAAATAGAGAGAACAATGAGATGAAGAGTCATGATGATGTCATGAGTTCTCTTATCATTCTTACTGATGCCAGTACTTTCTCCTACTCCATTATGTTGTTGTGTAGCCTACCTATTCCTCTGTGGCAGTACTCCACAGTGCCTTGCTCCCCAGTGCTCTCCACCATGACCCCAGCCCTGTAGGTCCTCCCAGGAACCAGTCCCAGGCCAGAGAAGGTGTACTCCACCACCCCTTTCTCCACGGTCCTGTTATCCAGAGTCTGGGTCCCATTTAACAGCAGCACCCTGTACTTATCCCAGTCTCCACCAGGGGGAGCCCACATCGCCTTCAGAGAGTTGGAGTCATCCAGCGCCTCCATAGAGAGCTGGGACACTTTACCTGGGACTGGGACGGAGAGAAGAAGAAAGACCAGTTAAAGGCACAGTCTGGAGTATTTCATGTTGTTCATTTATATTAGCAGCTCTCAAAAGGCAGGAAGTAAGAACCCTTAAGGCGTCAGCATGCTTCAGTTCGGGCTGGCGCCTTTCCGAACGAACCTGCTCGCATAATCCCTTAAAAAACCTTTGGTTAAAAGGTCTCTGACTTTCCTTGAGAAGTACAGTACCTGTTTGTCCATTTTGAGACGCTGTATATAGTCTAAAATAATCTAAAATAATTATCTTTGAATGACAACAAAGACTTTATTGAAGAATCCCTGCTGTTGACCAATCACCAGGGTTTTTCAGGTGTTTTGGCACCACATGTTTGTTCTGGAGGCCGACGTCGATAGTGAAAGTCCATAACTCGTCGTCGTCCTCCAGAACAAACATGTGGTGCCAAAACACCTGAAAAACCCTCACCTAAGATCAAAACCCTCACCTGAGAACAAAACCCTCACCTGAGAACAAAACCCTCGCCTAAGAACAAAACCCCTCACCTAAGAACAAAACCACTCACCTGAGAACAAAACCCTCACCTAAGAACAAAACCCTCACCTGAGAACAAAACCCTCACCTAAAAACAAAACCCTCACCTGAGAACAAAACCCTCACCTAAGAACAAATCCCTCACATAAGAACAAAACCCTCACCTAAGAACAAAACCCCTCACCTGAGAACAAAACCCTCACCTAAAAACAAACCCTCACCTGAGAACAAAACCCTCACCTAAGAACAAATCCCTCACATAAGAACAAAACCCTCACCTAAGAACAAAACCCCTCACCTAAGAACAAATCCCTCACATAAGAACAAATCCTTCACCTAAGAACAAAACCCCTCACCTAAGAACAAATCCCTCCCCTAAGAACAAATCCTTCACCTAAGAACAAATCCTTCACCTAAGAACAAAACCCCTCACCTAAGAACAAATCCCTCACATAAGAACAAATCCTTCACCTAAGAACAAATCCCTCACCTAAGAACAAATCCTTCACCTAAGAACAAATCCTTCACCTAAGAACAAAACCCCTCACCTAAAAACAAAACCCCTCACCTAAAAACAACGTCCCTTATTAAAAACAAAACCCTCTCACCTAAAAACAAAACCCCTCACCTAAAAACAAAACCCCTCATCTAAAAACAAAACCCCTCACCTAAAAACAAAGTCCCTCACCTAAGAACAAAACATCACCAAATGTCATCATAATAAATGAAGGAACTCTTCTAAACTGTTTTTGCTGGGAAGCATGCAGGCGCCTTAACACGACAACACAATGGACTAATTCTAATTCCACTTGATTAATCCATGAATAGTAATCACATAGTTATGATCTTAGACATCATCGAGACACTCAACGAGCTCTTGCTGAACCCTTAATAACAGAGTGTTTAAATGAAACAGTCCCACTTGAGGAGAATTACCATCTCACCCCCTCCTTTATCCTCTTGGCTTTAATAGCAGAGGCCCTCTTCAACAGGAAGAGTGTTCCTCTCAACAAACTAAAGGCTTCAGTGGGTTTCTGAGAACACTAATTGTTAGCATGTTGGACCAGAGACAAGACGTTTTCCTGACCACAACACAGAGTTTGTCCTGGTCTACATGATGTTTTCCTGACCACGACACAGAGTTTGTCCTGGTCTACATTATGTTTTCCTGACCACGACACAGAGTTTGTCCTGGTTTACAAGACGTTTTCCTGACCACGACACAGAGTTTGTCCTGGTCTACATGATGTTTTCCTGGTTACGCCTACTGTCACCTGTGTTAGCCGAGGCAGTTGATTGGTTGGAGAGCTCTCCGCTCTTGGTGGCGACAGAAACCTGATAGGTCCGTCCGGGTGTCAGCTGGTGGAAGTGGGCCTTTGTGGTGTCAGATGACAGGGTCTTCTCCAGAGGGGTGGTTCCAGACGAGGACAGGGTCACCACTATAGAGTCCACATCACCCTGGGGTTGACTCCATGATGCCCTCAAACTGTCCTGGGTGTTATTGTTCTCTAGCTTCAGGTTGGAGACGGCATAGGGCACTAGAGAGGAAGAGAGAGGGGAGGAGAGAGAGGGTGTAGCGGGAGGGAGAGAGGGGAGAAGAGGGGAGGGAGGGGAGGATAGAGAGGGAAGGGTGGGAGGGAGAGGGAGAGCGATAGAGGGGAGGAAGACAGAGAGGGAGGGGAGAGAGGGAGAGAGACAGGGGAGGGAGAGAGAGGGAGAGAGAGGGAGAGAGAGAGGGGGGTAGAGAAAGATAGCGGGAGAGAGAGAGCAAGAGGGAGGGAGGGAGAGATAGAGGGGAGAGAGCGGGGAGAGAGGGGAAGGGAGAGGAAGAGAGAGGGGGAGGGAGAGGGAGAGAGGGAGGGAGAGAGATAAATTCAATCCCTTTTAGACAACTTCTTGGACAAAATGTTTCACTGTAATAGTGAAGGTGTAAACTTCACTATTAGTAGAAAACCTAAACAGTATATTTGACCTCTCAGCTTCCCTATCAAAAAAAAAAAAAAAAAAATGTCAAACAGGAAAATAAGAAAATGAACAACAATGAAAAATGGTTTGATGAATAATGCAAAAACCTAAGACAGAAAATTGAGAAACCTGCCCAACCCAAAACAGAGACCCAGAAAACTTGATCCTACACCTTCACTATGGTGAATCATTAAAACAATACAGAAATACACCACGGAAAAAGAAGGAACAGCATGTCAGAAATCAGCTCAATGTAATTGAAGAATCCATAGACTCTAACCACTTCTGGGAAAATTGGAAAACACTAAACAAACAACAACACGAAGAATTATCTGTCCAAAAGAGAGATGTGTGGGTAAACCACTTCTCCAATCTTGATGGAGCCCGTCTCAGCAAATAGCAAAAACAGAAATAAAATATAGTCTAATGTGAACTAGCTAACGTTGAACCTGGTTGGTTAGCTACCTGCAGATGCATGCAGGGTAGTAACGTTATGAGTTGGGATCGTGGTTCATTGTTTAGCTAGCTAGCTACCTGCAGATTCATGCAGGGTAGTAACGTTATGAGTTGGGATCGTGGTTCATTGTTTAGCTAGCTAGCTACCTGCAGATTAATGCAGGGTAGTAACGTTATGAGTTGGGATCGTGGTTCATTGTTTAGCTAGCTAGCTACCTGCAGATTAATGCAGGGTAGTAACGTTATGAGTTGGGATCGTGGTTCATTGTTTAGCTAGCTAGCTACCTGCAGATTCATGCAGGGTAGTAACGTTATGAGTTGGGATCGTGGTTCATTGTTTAGCTAGCTAGCTACCTGCAGATTCATGCAGGGTAGTAACGTTATGAGTTGGGATCGTGGTTCATTGTTCAGCTAGCTAGCTACCTGCAGATGCATGCAGGGTAGTAACGTTATGAGTTGGGATCGTGGTTCATTGTTTAGCTAGCTAGCTATCTGCAGATTCATGCAGGGTAGTAATGTTATGAGTTGGGATCGTGGTTCATTGTTTAGCTAGCTAGCTACCTGCAGATTCATGCAGGGTAGTAACGTTATGAGTTGGGATCGTGGTTCATTGTTTAGCTAGCTAGCTATCTGCAGATTCATGCAGGGTAGTAACGTTATGAGTTGGGATCGTGGTTCATTGTTTAGCTAGCTAGCTATCTGCAGATTCATGCAGGGTAGTAATGTTATGAGTTGGGATCGTGGTTCATTGTTTAGCTAGCTATCTATCTGCAGATTCATGCAGGGTAGTAACGTTATGAGTTGGGATCGTGGTTCATTGTTTATCTGCTGAGTTTAGCTAGCTACCTGCAGATTCATGCAGGGTAGTAACGTTATGAGTTGGGATCGTGGTTCATTGTTTAGCTAGCTAGCTATCTGCAGATTCATGCAGGGTAGTAACGTTATGAGTTGGGATCGTGGTTCATTGTTTAGCTAGCTAGCTATCTGCAGATTCATGCAGGGTAGTAATGTTATGAGTTGGGATCTGTGAGTTCATTGTTTAGCTAGCTAGCTATCTACGTGTACAAACGAAACACAAAGACACTACGTACAAAGTAACCATTTACAAATAGAATGTTCAATCTGACAACACATGATGTCAGTTTACAATCTGACAACACTCTGAGTTTACAAACTGTCTGACAAAACAATTTGACAACACTCTGAGTTTACAATCTGACGTTTACAAACAGACAATCTGACAACACACTGGTAAAATTGACAACGCTCTGGATATCTACTCTGATTTCAGAGCACTGAGTTTCTCGCTCTGTGTGTTTACAAAGCTCACTGAGAATTTACAAACACCGATGAATATTGACAAACGGTGTCAGTAACTGACAACGTTGGCTAAAAAGCGTACTGAGTTTTAAATTGAGTTGCCAGCAGAACAGTTGCAGTCTCCACTTTGGATAACATGAAAACAGCCTAACCAGCTCTGCTAGGCGAGTAAAATGGTCAGAGTGCAGAGGTGTTTGCTCAATTGTACTGGAAGTAGCTAGCAAGCCAGCCAACATTAACCAGTTAGCTTGGGTGCATGACTGTCGTTGTGAGGTCAGAACAACCCTACTCGGCCAGAGCGTCCAGTGTGCGCTCTGAACGCTCCAGTGCTGAAAAACGCTCTGAATGTACAAACGGACAATCTGACAACACTCTGAGTTTACAAACTGACAATCTGACAACACACTGAGCTTACAAACAGACAATCTGACAACACACTGAGTTTACAATCTGACAACACACTGAGTTTACAAACAGACAATCTGACAACACACTGAGTTTACAATCTGACAACACACCGAGTTTACAATCTGACAACACACTGAGTTTACAAACAGACAATCTGACAACACACTGAGTTTACAATCTGACAACACACCGAGTTTACAATCTGACAACACACCGAGTTTACAATCTGACAACACACCGAGTTTACAATTTGACAACACACTGAGTTTACAAACTGACAATCTGACAACACTCTGAGTTTACAAACGGACAATCTGACAACACTCTGAGTTTACAAACTGACAATCTGACAACACTCTGAGTTTACAAACAGACAATCTGACAACACACTGAGTTTACAATCTGACAATCTGACAACACACCGAGTTTACAATCTGACAACACACTGAGTTTACAAACAGACAATCTGACAACACACTGAGTTTACAATCTGACAACACTCTGAGTTTACAAACTGACAATCTGACAACACTCTGAGTTTACAAACAGACAATCTGACAACACACCGAGTTTACAATCTGACAACACACTGAGTTTACAAACAGACAATCTGACAACACACTGAGTTTACAAACGGACAATTTGACAACACTCTGAGTTTACAATCTGACAACACACTGAGTTTACAAACAGACAATCTGACAACACACTGAGTTTACAAACAGACAATCTGACAACACTCTGAGTTTAAACTGACAACGCTCTGAGTTTACAAACTGACAATGCTCTGAGTTTACAAACTGACAACGCTCTGAGTTTACAAACTGACAACGCTACAACTGCTGAGTTTACAAACTGACAACGCTCTGCGTTTACAAACTGACAACGCTCTGAGTTTACAAACTGACAACGCTCTGAGTTTACAAACTGACAATGCTCTGAGTTTACAAACTGACAACGCTCTGAGTTTACAAACGGACAAACTGACAACGCTCTGAGTTTACAAACTGACAACGCTCTGCGTTTACAAACTGACAACGCTCTGAGTTTACAAACAGACATTCTGACAACACACTGAGTTTACAAACTGACAACACACTGAGTTTACAAACGGACAAACTGACAACACACTGAGTTTACAATCTGACAACACACCGAGTTTACAATCTGACAACACACTGAGTTTACAAACAGACATTCTGACAACACACTGAGTTTACAAACAGACATTCTGACAACACACTGAGTTTACAAACGGACAAACTGACAACGCTCTGAGTTTACAAACTGACAACGCTCTGAGTTTACAAACTGACAACGCTCTGAGTTCTGGATATCTACTCTGATTTCAGAGCACTCTCGTCTGTGTGCCAAAGCTCACTGACGAATTTACAAACACCGGTGAATATTGCCGGTGTCAGTAAACGTTGGCTAAAAAGCGTAATTAAATTGTTGCCAGCAGAACAGTTGCAGTCTCCACTTTGGATAACATGAAAACAGCCTAACCAGCTCTGCTAGGGCGAGTAAAATGGTCAGAGTGAGGTGTTTGCTCAATTGTACTGGAAGTAGCTAGCAAGCCAGCCAACATTAACCAGTTAGCTTGGGTGCATGACTGTCGTTGTGAGGTCAGAACAACCCTACTCTCGGCCAGATCGTCCAGTGTGCGCTCTGAACGCTCCGAGTGCTAAAACGCTCTGAATGTACAAACGGACAATCTGACAACACTCTGAGTTTACAAACTGACAATCTGACAACACACTGAGTTTACAAACAGACAATCTGACAACACACTGAGTTTACAATCTGACAACACACCGAGTTTACAATCTGACAACACACTGAGTTTACAAACAGACATTCTGACAACACACTGAGTTTACAATCTGACAACACACCGAGTTTACAATCTGACAACACACTGAGTTTACAAACAGACAATCTGACAACACACTGAGTTTACAATCTGACAACACACCGAGTTTACAATCTGACAACACACTGAGTTTACAAACAGACAATCTGACAACACACTGAGTTTACAATCTGACAACACACCGAGTTTACAATCTGACAACACACCGAGTTTACAATCTGACAACACACTGAGTTTACAATCTGACAACACACCGAGTTTACAATTTGACAACACACTGAGTTTACAAACGGACAATCTGACAACGCTCTGAGTTTAGAAACTGACAACGCTCTGTGTTTACAAACTGACAACGCTCTGAGTTTACAAACTGACAACACACTGAGTTTACAAACTGACAAACTGACAACGCTCTGAGTTTACAAACTGACAACGCTCTGCGTTTACAAACTGACAACGCTCTGAGTTTACAAACTGACAACGCTCTGAGTTTACAAACTGACAACACACTGAGTTTACAAACGGACAAACTGACAACGCTCTGAGTTTACAAACTGACAACGCTCTGCGTTTACAAACTGACAACGCTCTGCGTTTACAAACTGACAACGCTCTGAGTTTACAAACTGACAACGCTCTGCGTTTACAAACTGACAACGCTCTGAGTTTACAAACTGACAACGCTCTGCGTTTACAAACTGACAACGCTCTGCGTTTACAAACTGACAACGCTCTGAGTTTACAAACGCCCAGAGCACACTCTGGCACTGCAGATTAAATTTACACCCATAGTATAAACCAGCCTTTAGCCTTGTTTAATACATGGCCTCACATGTGAATCCTTAAGGAGATGGGCGGGGCTAAGGCTTAAGAGGGTGTGAACAATGATGAATGGGGGTGGAGACAAAGAAGATCTCTCCAGTAGGTGAACCAAAACATTCAAGGGCCATTTTCTCAAAAGTGAGATTAAGAGTTCATCAACTTTCAAAGCAGAATTACTTCCCAATGTTCCTCAACCTCAGTGTATGATATTATCAGGAATATTGTATATAATAAATATAATAAATCAGGATATTATCAGGAATCAAGTGCAGGCCGTGTGAAGTGACAATGTGAAGACAAGCACAAAGACAGGTGAAACAGATCAGGGCGTGTCACATATACCATTTTATAGCTCTGAGTCTCTACTTCTATCCAAAGTTTTTTTATTTGATTAAAAAAACACAATTTCAAATGTTGCTACGCAAGACCTAATCAAGCCGTTCGGTCACATATGACTGTCCTTGTCTATCAGTGTATCAGTGTTTTGTGACTTATCGTGTTTCATGTTTTCTGTGGACCCCAGGAAGAGTAGCTGCTGCTTCTGAAAAAGCTAATGGTGATGATAAAAACTAATAAATAATGTCAGCCTAAGACCTAAGGCGGAGGTTTACGATGGCTGAATATATTGCGGAAAATTCACACCGATCCTGGACAGTTAAAGAGTAACACAGGCTTGGTTGGGTAGGGACTCTGTTGGGAAAGAAAGCAGGCTTGGTTGGGTAGGGACTCTGTTGGGAAAGAAAGCAGGCTTGGTTGGGGAGGGACTCTGTTGGGAAAGAAAGCAGGCTTGGTTGGGTAGGGACTCTGTTAGGAAAGAAAGCAGGCTTGGTTGGGGAGGGACTCTGTTGGGAAAGAAAGCAGGCTTGGTTGGGGAGGGACTCTGTTGGGAAAGAAAGCAGGCTTGGTTGGGTAGGGACTCTGTTGGGAAAGAAAGCAGGCTTGGTTGGGGAGGGACTCTGTTGGGAAAGAAAGCAGGCTTGGTTGGGTAGGGACTCTGTTGGGAAAGAAAGCAGGCTTGGTTGGGTAGGGACTCTGTTGGGAAAGAAAGCAGGCTTGGTTGGGTAGGGACTCTGTTAGGAAAGAAAGCAGGCTTGGTTGGGGAGGGACTCTGTTGGGAAAGAAAGCAGGCTTGGTTGGGGAGGGACTCTGTTGGGAAAGAAAGCAGGCTTGGTTGGGGAGGGACTCTGTTGGGAAAGAAAGCAGGCTTGGGCCCTGGGTCCATACCAGACCCTAACACTCAGTCTTTCCCATACACTCCACAGGACGCGCCCTGGGTCCATACCAGACCCTAACGCTCCACAGGATGCAGGGAGCAGAGGAGAGGTTGGCACATTCCCATATTCTCACTATACCATTATTCGTGTGGGCTGATGACTATGTGAGAAGCTCAATGGTTAAAATTAATAGCTGATCACCGAAGCGCTTTCCTGGAATTTGGTGCAGTATGACTTTAATAGTTATAATGACATTTTTATATCTAAATATAGTGATGATCCTAACTTACAAATATGTTTTTATTTATTTATTTATTTATTTATTTAACCAGGTAGGCCTTTATTTAACCAGGTAGGCTAGTTGAGAACAAGTTCTCATTTGCAACTGCGACCTGGCCAAGATAAAGCATAGCAGTGTGAACAGACAACACAGAGTTACACATGGAGTAAACAATTAACAAGTCAATAACACAGTAGAAAAAAGGGGGAGTCTATATACAATGTGTGCAAAAGGCATGAGGAGGTAGGCGAATAATTACAATTTAGCAGATTAACACTGGAGTGATAAATGATCAGATGGTCATGTGCAGGTAGAGATACTGGTGTGCAAAAGAGCAGAAAAGTAAATAAATAAAAACAGTATGGGGATGAGGTAGGTAAATTGGGTGGGCTATTTACCGATGGACTATGTACAATACATGTTACGTCGCTGTTACAGATGCTGATGTCATCTAAGGAGAGTCCATTCCAATGAATCCCATTTCAAGACTGAATCCTTACCCGTCTGTATTTGTCTTGAGGTGGTACTCTGGCGTCCCCCTGCCTCCGTCACCATGGTGATGTTATACACGCGCCCTGGCACCAGGTCGGTGACAGTGTAGTCTTTAGCGGTGCTCTCCAGAGTCAGGTTCCTCACCACACCCACTCGGTCGGTGAGCAGTAGCCTGAAGCGCTCAGTCCTCCCTGGGCCAGGCTGCCAGGAAACTCCCAGGCTGTCTGATGTCCCAGACACCTGTAGGCCACTGACTGTCGATGGACCTGAGCGATAGAATGGGCTGTCAGTGACTGGAAACAAGATACCATACATCAAGCAAAGATTAAACAAAAGTCAAGTTGGCAATTCACTTATAAAGGTACATGTTTTGATATTCAAGCAAACACGTTTTTCAACTAAACTCAGCAAAAAAAGAAATGTCCTCTCACTGTCAACTGCGCAACTATTTTCAGTAATGTGTAAATATATGTATGAACATAACAAGATTCAACAACTGAGACATTAACTGAACAAGTTCCACAGACATGTGACTAGCAGAAATTTAATAATGTGTCCCTGAACAAAGGGGGGGTGGTCAAAATCAAAAGTAACAGTACTGCAGTGCATCTCCTCCTCATGGACTGCACCAGATTTGCCCGTTCTTGCTGTGAGATGTTACCCCACTCTTCCACCAAGGCACCTGCAAGTTCCCGGACATTTCTGGGGGAATGGCCCTAGCCCTCACCCTCTGATCCAACCGGACCCCTCAACAGGACCCAGACGTGCTCAATGGGATTGAGATCCGGGCTCTACGCTGGCCATGGCAGAACACCGACATTCCTGTCTTGCAGGAAATCACGCCAGAACGAGCAGTATGGCTGGTGGCATTGTCATGCTGGAGGGTCATGTCAGGATGAGCCTGGAAGAAGGGTGCCACATGAGGAAGGAGGATGTCTTCCTGTAACGCACAGCGTTGTGTAGTAGGCCAGACCATGACGGAATGACAGGTCAGGGGAATGACCGGTCAGGGGAAAGACCGGCACTTTTGCCAGTCCTGTCTGGGGAAAGACGTTGTTGCAGGTGATGTCTGGTGAGGGGAATGAGCCGGCCAGGGAAGGGACCTGGTGCCAGGGGAATGACATGTGTGGTCAGGGGAATGACACGTGGTCTGCCAGTGCAAGGGAATGACTGGTCAGTACGGGAATGACTGGTCAGGGGAATGGTTCACGCAGATGAGCAGGGAATGACCTTTAGTGTCCTAAGTTTTCATTGTGGGGAATGAGTGCGGTCAGGGGAATGACTGGTCAGGGGAATGACTTTACAACAAAGTCAGAGGAATGAAAGACAGATTTTTCAGGAAAATGACTGGTCAG
Organism: Oncorhynchus nerka; assembly: GCF_034236695.1. Taxonomy (NCBI): domain Eukaryota; kingdom Metazoa; phylum Chordata; class Actinopteri; order Salmoniformes; family Salmonidae; genus Oncorhynchus; species Oncorhynchus nerka. Next base: position 76,226 of record NW_027040462.1, read on the forward strand.
GGCGGGAATGACTGGGTAACAGACAAGAATGACTGGACAACATCATAGCAGAATGACTGGTCAGGGGAATGACAGATCAGGAAAATGACAGGTCAGGGGAATGACTGGTCAGGGAATGACCGGTCAGGGGAATGACCGGTCAGGGGAAAGACCGGTCAGGGGGAATGACTGGTCAGGGGAATGACGGGTCAGGGGAATGACAGGCCAGGGGGGAATGACTGGTCAGGGGGGAATGGCAGGTCAGGGGAATGACAGAATGACCAGGGGAATGACAGGCCAAGGGAATGACTGGTCAGGGAATGACTGGTCAGGGGAATGACACGTCAGGGGAATGACTCAGGGGTCAGGGGAATGACAGGTCAGGGGAATGACTGGTCAGGGGGAATGACAGGTCAAGGGAATGACTGGTCAGGGGAATGACTGGTCAGGGGAATGGTCAGGGGAATGACTGGTCAGGGGGAATGACAGGTCAGGGAATGACTGGTCAGGGAATGACAGGTCAGGGGAATGACAGGTCAGGGGGAATGACTGGTCATGACAGGGAATGACTGGTCAGGGGAATGACTGGTCAGGGGAATGACTGGTCAGGGGGAATGACAGGTCAGGGGAATGACAGGTCAGGGGAATGACAGATCAGGGGAATGACTGGTCAGGGGGAATGACAGGTCAGGGGAATGACCGGTCAGGGGGAATGACAGGCCAAGGGAATGACTGGTCAGGGGAATGACTGGTCAGGGGGAATGACAGGTCAGGGGAATGACAGGTCAGGGGAATGACAGGCCAGGGGAATGACTGATGAACAACGCTGTTACACAATGTTTCATTAGGAGAGGAATGACAGCAGGCAGATCTTCACAGAAAGCAGACAGAGCTGCAGGTCTTTACTCTCTGAGAGGAATAACTGGGACTGTTACACTATGCCTCATCAGAGGTGTGGTGGTAAATTAAACTACACAGAGACTGATGACATTACTGTTACACTATGCCTCATCAGAGGTGTGGTGCCAGGACAGAACAGAACAACACAGCACTTCATAGAACTATGACCAGAACAGACCAGTAGAGAGACTCTGAGAACAGACCAGTAGAGAGACTATGAGAACAGACCAGTAGAGAGACTCTGAGAACAGACCAGTAGAGAGACTCTGAGAACAGACCAATAGAGAGACTCTAGGAACAGACCAGTAGAGATACTCTGAGAACAGACCAGTAGAGATACTCTGAGAACAGACCAGTAGAGAGACTCTGAGAACAGACCAGTAGAGAGACTCTGAGAACAGACCAGTAGAGAGACTCTGAGAATAGACCAGTAGAGAGACTCTGAGAACAGACCAGTAGAGAGACTCTGAGAACAGACCAGTAGAGAGACTCTGAGAACAGACCAGTAGAGACTCTGAGAACAGACCAGTAGATAGACTCTGAGAACAGACCAGTAGAGACTCTGAGAACAGACCAGTAGAGACTCTGAGAACAGAGCAGTAGAGAGACTCTGAGAACAGACCAGTGGAGAGACTCTGAGTACAGACCAGTAGAGAGACTCTGAGAACAGACCAGTAGAGGCTCTGAGAACAGACCAGTAGAGAGACTCTGAGAACAGACCAGTAGAGAGACTCTGAGAACAGAACAGTAGAGAGACTCTGAGAACAGACCAGTAGAGAGACTCTGAGAACAGACCAGTAGAGACTCTGAGAACAGACCAGTAGAGAGACTCTGAGAACAGACCAGTAGAGACTCTGAGAACAGACCAGTAGAGAGACTCTGAGAACAGACCAGTAGAGAGACTCTGAGAACAGACCAGTAGAGAGACTCTGAGAACAGAACAGTAGAGAGACTCTGAGAACAGACCAGTAGAGACTCTGAGAACAGACCAGTAGAGACTCTGAGAACAGACCAGTAGAGAGACTCTGAGAACAGACCAGTAGAGACTCTGAGAACAGACCAGTAGAGAGACTCTGAGAACAGACCAGTAGAGAGACTCTGAGAACAGACCAGTAGAGAGACTCTGAGAACAGACCAGTAGAGAGACTCTGAGAACAGACCAGTAGAGAGACTCTGAGAACAGACCAGTAGAGAGGTGCATGGTGGAGATGGCGGAAGCAGATAGGATTGTTTCATGGCTGTTTAAAGTTCTCTGGCCACGGCTTCAGCCCCGGTCAGACCCCGAGCCCCCGCTAGCCCGCTGGGAGGGGATAATGGGAAGCGAGAGAGGAGAAAAAGGGGACCTTTTAGATGGGTGGGGAGGGGGGCAGGAGGCGAGCCCTGACTCCCTATTCCAGGCAGGCAGGCGCCCATTTGGGTGGGTACAGTGGTGCGTTAACGAGCCTCTTCTGTGGTGGTACTGACAGAATAGAACAATGACATTCTGGAATGCCAGAATGTCATTGTATTTTGTAAGACGTATTAACATGGCAAAGAGCAACCCCCCTTTTGTGGCTGATTTCACAGACAATGAAACTAGACTTTTTAATGTCTACAGTCACATTGGAGTGACAAGAATGCATTCATTTATTTTCTTCTAATTAGTTGTAATGTTAGTATGATACCTCTAGCCATGGATGATCTAAATGCCACTGTGTTATCTACACGTTTTGTGTGTTAAAATAGCTCGAGATAAGAAGTGATAGTCCAGCTGATGGGGGGCATTGTGCCCAGAAAGGGGCGGAGTTTAGTATGAGGTATGTGTCGGGGGGCTAGGGTCAGTTTGTTATATCTGGAGTACTTCTCCTGTCCTATTCGGTGTCCTGTGTGAATCTAAGTGTGCGTTCTCTAATTCTCTCCTTCTCTCTTTCTTTCTCTCTCTCGGAGGACCTGAGCCCTAGGACCGTGCCCCAGGACTACCTGACATGATGACTCCTTGCTGTCCCCAGTCCACCTGGCCATGCTGCTGCTCCAGTTTCAACTGGCCTGGGCCCTAGGACCATGTCCCAGGACTACCTGACATGATGACTCCTTGCTGTCCCCAGTCCACCTGGCCATGCTGCTGCTCCAGTTTCAACTGGCCTGGGCCCTAGGACCATGTCCCAGGACTACCTGACATGATGACTCCTTGCTGTCCCCAGTCCACCTGGCCATGCTGCTGCTCCAGTTTCAACTGTTCTGCCTTACTATTATTCGACCATGCTGGTCATTTATGAACATTTGAACATCTTGGCCACGTTCTGTTATAATCTCCACCCGGCACAGCCAGAAGAGGACTGGCCACCCCACATATGCTCTCTCTAATTCTCTCTTTCTTTTCTCTCTCGGAGGACCTGAGCCCTAGGACCGTGCCCCAGGACTACCTGACATGATGACTCCTTGCTGTCCCCAGTCCACCTGACTGTGCTGCTGCTCCAGTTTAAACTGTTCTGCCTTATTATTATTCGACCATGCTGGTCATTTATGAACATTTGAACATCTTGGCCATGTTCTGTTATAATCTCTACCCGGCACAGCCAGAAGGGGACTGGCCACCCCACATAGCCTGGTTCCTCTCTAGGTTTCTTCCTAGGTTTTGGCCTTTCTAGGGAGTTTTTCCTAGCCACCGTGCTTTTACACCTGCATTGCTTGCTGTTTGGGGTTTTAGGCTGGGTTTCTGTACAGCACTTTGAGATATCAGCTGATGTACGAAGGGCTATATAAATAAATTTGATTTGAATTTGAGGTACAACGCATTCAGAAAGTATCCAGACCGCTTGACTTTTTCTAAATGAGTTGTTACGTTACAGCCTCATCAATCTACACACAATACCCCATAATGACAAAGCAAAAACAGGTTGTCACAAAATGTCTGCAAATTTATTTTAAAGAAAACAAAGGAAATTATCAAATTTACATAAGTTTTCAGACCCTTTACTCAGTACTTTGTTGAAGCACCATTGACAGCGATTACAGCCTCGACTCTTCTTGGGTTTGACGCTACAAGTTTTGCACATCTGTGTTTGAGGAGTTTCTCCCATTCTTCTCTGCAGATCCTCTAAAGCTCTGTCAGGTTGGATGGGGAGTGTTGCTGCACAGCTATTTTCAGGTCTCACCAGAGATGTTCAATCAGGTTCAAGTCCGGGATCTGGCTGGGCCAATCAATGATATTCAGAGACTTGTCCTGAAGCCACTACTGCATTGTCTTGGCTGTGTGCTTAGGGTCATTGTCCTGTTGGAAGGTGAAGCTTCGCCCCAGTCTGAGGTCCTGAGTGCTTTGGAGCAGGTTTTCATCAAGGATCTCTGTACTTTGCTCCATTCATCTTTCCCTTGACCCTGACTAGTCTCCTAGTCTCTGCCGCTGAAAAACATCCCCACACCAGGATGCTGCCACCACCATTATTCACCGTAGGGATGGTGCCAGGTTTCCTCCAGAGGTGACGCTTGGCATTCAAGCCAAGGAGTTCAAACTTGGTTTCATCAGACCAGAAGATCTTGTTTCTCATGGTCTGAGAGTCCTTTAGGTGCCTTTGGCAAACTCCAAGCAGGCTGTCATGTGCCTTTTACTGAGGAGTGGCTTCCTTCTGGCCACTCTAGCATAAAGGCCTGATTGGTGGAGTGATGCAGAGATGGTTGTCCTTCTGGAAGGTTCTCCCATCTCCACAGAGGACCTCTGGAGCTCTGTCAGAGGGACATCGGGTTCTTCGTCACCTCCCTGACCAAGGCCCTGCTCCCCAGATTGCTCAGTTTGTCCTAGCGGCCAGCTCTAGGAAGAGTCTAGGTGGTTCCATACGTCTTCCATTTAAGAATGATGGAGACCACTGTTTTCTTGGGGATCTTCAATGATTCAGAAATGTTTTGGTACCCTTCCTCAGATCTGTGCATCTACATAATCCTGTCTCTGAGCTCTATTGACAATTCCTTTGACATCATGGCTTGGTTTTTGCTCTGACATGCACTGTCAACTGTGGGACCTTATATAGACAGGTGTGTGCCTTTCCAAATCATGTCCAATCATTTGAATTTACCACAGGTGGACTCCAATCAAGTTGTAGAAACATCTGAAGGATGATCATGGAAACAGGATGCACCTGAGCTCAATTTCGAGTCTCATAGCAAAGGATATTTCTGTTTTTTATACATTTGCAAAAATATCTAAAAACCTCTTTTCACTTTGTCATTATGGGGGTATTGTGATGTCATTAAGGGCTATTGTGATGTCATTATGGGGTATTGTGATGTCATTAGGGGCTATTGTGATGTCATTATGGGGTATTGTGATGTCATTATGGGGTATTGTGATGTCATTAAGGGGTAGTGTGATGTCATTAAGGGCTATTGTGATGTCATTATGGGGTATTGTGACATTATTATGGGGTATTGTGATGTCATTATGGGGCAATGTGATGTCATTATGTCATTATAGGGTATTGTGATGTCATTATGGGGTATTGTGTGTCATTATAGGGTATTGTGATGTCATTATGGGGTATTGTGTGTAGATTAATGATTTTTTATTTTTTTTAATCGATTTTAGAATAAGGCTGTAATGTAACAAAATGTGGAAAAAGTCAAGGGGTCTGAATATTTTCGAATGCACTGTATGACTAGAGTCTGTTGAAGGTCTCAGTGTGATGTACGACTAGAGTCTGTTAAAGGTCTTATTATGATCAGACTAGAGTCTGTTAAAGGTATTATTATGATCAGACTAGAGTCTGTTAAAGGTCTCAGTATGATGTACGACCAGACTAGAGTCTGTTAAAGGTCTCAGTGTGATGTACGACCAGAATAGAGTCTGTTAAAAGTCTCAGTGATCACTGCCTCATTGCCTGTATCCGCTACGGAGCCGCAGTCAAACGACCACCCCTCATCACTGTCAAACGCTCCCTAAAACACTTCTGTGAGCAGGCCTTTCTAATCGACCTGGCCCGGGTATCCTGGAAGGACATTGACCTCATCCCGTCAGTTGAGGATGCCTGGTCATTCTTTAAAAGTAACTTCCTCACCATTTTAGATAAGCATGCTCTGTTAAAAAAATGCAGAACTAAGAACAGATATAGCTCTTGGTTCACTCCAGACCTGACTGCCCTCGACCAGTACAAAAACATCCTGTGGCGGACTGCAATAGCATCGAATAGTCCCCGCGATATGCAACTGTTCAGGGAAGTCAGGAACCAATACACGCAGTCAGTCAGGAAAGCTAAGGCCAGCTTCTTCTGGCAGAAGTTTGCATCCTGTAGCTCCAACTCCAAAAAGTTCTGGGACACTGTGAAGTCCATGGAGAACAAGAGCACCTCCTCCCAGCTGCCCACTGCACTGAGGCTAGGTAACACGGTCACCACCGATTAATCCATGATTATCGAAAACTTCAACAAGCATTTCTCAACGGCTGGCCATGCCTTCCGCCTGGCTACTCCAACCTCGGCCAACAGCTCCCCCCCCCGGCAGCTACTCGCCCAAGCCTCTCCAGGTTCTCCTTTACCCAAATCCAGATAGCAGATGTTCTGAAAGAGCTGCAAAACCTGGACCCGTACAAATCAGCTGGGCTTGACAATCTGGACCCTCTATTTCTGAAACTATCCGCCGCCATTGTCGCAACCCCTATTACCAGCCTGTTCAACCTCTCTTTCATATCGTCTGAGATCCCCAAGGTTTGGAAAGCTGCCGCAGTCATCCCCCTCTTCAAAGGGGGAGACACCCTGGACCCAAACTGTTACAGACCTATATCCATCCTGCCCTGCCTATCTAAGGTCTTCGAAAGCCAAGTCAACAAACAGGTCACTGACCATCTCGAATCCCACCGTACCTTCTCCGCTGTGCAATCTGGTTTCCGAGCCGGTCACGGGTGCACCTCAGCCACGCTCAAGGTACTAAACGATATCATAACCACCATCGATAAAAGACAGTACTGTGCAGCCGTCTTCATCGACCTTGCCAAGGCTTTCGACTCGGTCAATCACCATATTCTTAATTATCGGCAGACTCAGTAGCCTCGGTTTTTCGGATGACTGCCTTGCCTGGTTCACCAATTACTTTGCAGACAGAGTTCAGTGTGTCAAATCGGAGGGCATGCTGTCCGGTCCTCTGGCAGTCTCTATGGGGGTGCCACAGGGTTCAATCCTCGGGCTGACTCTTTTTTCTGTATATATCAATGATGTTGCTCTTGCTGCGGGCGATTCCCTGATCCACCTCTACGCAGACGACACCATTCTATATACTTCCGGCCCGTCCTTGGACACTGTGCTATCTAACCTCCAAACGAGCTTCAATGCCATACAACACTCCTTCCGTGGCCTCCAACTGCTCTTAAACGCTAGTAAAACCAAATGCATGCTTTTCAACCGTTCGCTGCCTGCACCCGCACTCCTGACCAGCATCACCACCCTGGATGGTTCCAACCTTGAATATGTGGACATCTGTAAGTACCTAGGTGTCTGGCGAGACTGTAAACTCTCCTTCCAGACTCATATCAAACATCACCAATCGAAAATCAAATCAAGAGTCGGCTTTCCATTCCGCAACAAAGCCTCCTTCACTCACGCCGCCAAACTTACCCTAGTAAAACTGACTATCCTACCGATCCTCGACTTCGGCGATGTCATCTACAAAATTGCTTCCAACACTCTACTCAGCAAACTGGATGCAGTTTATCACACTGCCATCCGTTTTGTCACTAAAGCACCTTATACCACCCACAACTGCGACTTGTATGCTCTAGTCGGCTGGCCCTCGCTACATATTCGTCGCCAGACCCACTGGCTCCAGGTCATCTACAAGTCCATGCTAGGTAAAGCTCCGCCTTATCTCAGTTCACTGGTCACGATGGCAACACCCATCCGTAGCACGCGCTCCAGCAGGTGTATCTCACTGATCATCCCTAAAGTCAACACCTCATTTGGCCGCCTTTCGTTCCAGTTCTCTGCTGCCTGTGACTGGAACAAATTGCAAAAATCGCTGAAGTTGGAGACTTTTATCTCCCTCACCAACTTCAAACATCTGCTATCTGAGCAGCTAACCGATCGCTTCAGCTGTACATAGTCTATCGGTAAATAGCCCACCCATTTTTACCTACCCCATCCCCATACTGTTTTTATTTATTTACTTTTCTACTCTTTTGCACACCAATATCTCTACCTGTACATGACCATCTGATCATTTATCACTCCAGTGTTAATCTGCAAAATTGTAATTATTCGCCTACCTCATGCCTTTTGCACACAATGTATATAGACTCCCCCTTTTTTTTTCCTACTGTGTTATTGACTTGTTAATTGTTTACTCCATGTGTAACTCTGTGTTGTCTGTTCACACTGCTATGCTTTATCTTGGTCAGGTCGCAGTTGCAAATGAGAACTTGTTCTCAACTAGCCTACCTGGTTAAATAAATGTGAAATAAAAAAATAAAATAAGAGTGAGATGTACGACCAGACTAGAGTCTGTTAAAGGTCTCAGTGTGATGTATGACCAGACTAGATTCTGTTAAAGGGGACAGTGTGATGTATGACCAGACTAGAGTCTGTTAAAGGTCTCAGTGTGATGTATGACCAGACTAGATTCTGTTAAAGGTCTCAGTGTGATGTACGACCAGACTAGAGTCTGTTAAAGGTCTCAGTGTGATGTATGACCAGACTAGATTCTGTTAAAGGGGACAGTGTGATGTATGACCAGACTAGAGTCTGTTAAAGGTCTCAGTGTGATGTATGACCAGACTAGATTCTGTTAAAGGGGACAGTGTGATGTATGACCAGACTAGAGTCTGTTAAAGGTCTCAGTGTGATGTAAGACCAGACTAGAGTCTGTTAAATGTCTCAGTGTGATGTATGACCAGACTAGAGTCTGTTAAAGGTCTCAGTGTGATGTATGACCAGACTAGATTCTGTTAAAGGTCTCAGTGTGATGTACGACCAGACTAGAGTCTGTTAAAGGTCTCAGTGTGATGTATGACCAGACTAGATTCTGTTAAAGGTCTCAGTGTGATGTACGACCAGACTAGAGTCTGTTAAAGGTCTCAGTGTGATGTATGACCAGACTAGATTCTGTTAAAGGGGACAGTGTGATGTATGACCAGACTAGAGTCTGTTAAAGGTCTCAGTGTGATGTATGACCAGACTAGATTCTGTTAAAGGGGACAGTGTGATGTATGACCAGACTAGAGTCTGTTAAAGGTCTCAGTGTGATGTATGACCAGACTAGAGTCTGTTAAATGTCTCAGTGTGATGTATGACCAGACTAGAGTCTGTTAAAGGTCTCAGTGTGATGTATGACCAGACTAGAGTCTGTTAAAGGTCTCAGTGTGATGTATGACCAGACTAGAGTCTGTTAAATGTCTCAGTGTGATGTATGACCAGACTAGAGTCTGTTAAAGGGAACAGTGTGATGTATGACCAGACTAGAGTCTGTTAAAGGTCTCAGTGTGATGTATGACCAGACTAGAGTCTGTTAAAGGTCTCAGTGTGATGTATGACCAGACTAGAGTCTGTTAAAGGGGACAGTGTGATGTATGACCAGACTAGAGTCTGTTAAAGGTCTCAGTGTGATGTATGACCAGACTAGAGTCTGTTAAAGGTCTCAGTGTGATGTATGACCAGACTAGAGTCTGTTAAAGGGGACAGTGTGATGTATGACCAGACTAGAGTCTGTTAAAGGTCTCAGTGTGATGTATGACCAGACTAGAGTCTGTTAAAGGTCTCAGTGTGATGTACGACCAGACTAGAGTCTGTTAAAGGTCTCAGTGTGATGTATGACCAGACTAGAGTCTGTTAAAGGGGACAGTGTGATGTATGATCAGACTAGAGTCAGTTAAAGGGGACAGTGTGATGTATGACCAGACTAGAGTCTGTTAAAGGTCTCAGTGTGACCAGACTAGAGTCTGTTAAAGGTCTCAGTGTGATGTATGACCAGAATAGAGTCTGTTAAAGGTCTCAGTGTGATGTATGACCAGACTAGAGTCTGTTAAAGGTCTCAGTGTGACCAGACTAGAGTCTGTTAAAGGTCTCAGTGTGATGTATGACCAGACTAGAGTCTGTTAAAGGTCTCAGTGTGATGTATGATCAGACTAGAGTCAGTTAAAGGGGACAGTGTGATGTATGACCAGACTAGAGTCTGTTAAAGGTCTCAGTGTGACCAGACTAGAGTCTGTTAAAGGTCTCAGTGTGATGTATGACTAGAATAGAGTCTGTTAAAGGTCTCAGTGTGATGTATGACCAGACTAGAGTCTGTTAAAGGTCTCAGTGTGATGTATGATCAGACTAGAGTCAGTTAAAGGGGACAGTGTGATGTATGACCAGACTAGAGTCTGTTAAAGGTCTCAGTGTGACCAGACTAGAGTCTGTTAAAGGTCTCAGTGTGATGTATGACCAGAATAGAGTCTGTTAAAGGTCTCAGTGTGATGTATGACCAGACTAGAGTCTGTTAAAGGTCTCAGTGTGATGTATGACCAGACTAGAGTCTGTTAAAGGTCTCAGTGTGATGTATGACCAGACTAGAGTCTGTTAAAGGGGACAGTGTGATGTATGACCAGACTAGAGTCTGTTAAATGTCTCAGTGTGATGTATGACCAGACTAGAGTCTGTTAAAGGTCTCATTGTGACCAGACTAGAGTCTGTTAAAGGTCTCAGTGTGATGTATGACCAGAATAGAGTCTGTTAAAGGTCTCAGTGTGATGTATGACCAGACTAGAGTCTGTTAAAGGTCTCAGTGTGATGTATGACCAGACTAGAGTCTGTTAAAGGTCTCAGTGTGATGTATGACCAGACTAGAGTCTGTTAAAGGGGACAGTGTGATGTATGACCAGACTAGAGTCTGTTAAATGTCTCAGTGTGATGTATGACCAGACTAGAGTCTGTTAAAGGGGACAGTGTGGTGTATGACCAGACTAGAGTCTGTTAAATGTCTCAGTGTGATGTATGACCAGATTAGAGTCTGTTAAATGTCTCAGTGTGATGTATGACCAGACTAGAGTCTGTTAAAGGTCTCAGTGTGATGTATGACCAGATTAGAGTCTGTTAAAGGTCTCAGTGTGATGTATGACCAGACTAGAGTCTGTTAAAGGTCTCAGTGTGATGTATGACCAGATTAGAGTCTGTTAAAGGTCTCAGTGTGATGTATGACCAGACTAGAGTCTGTTAAAGGTCTCAGTGTGATGTATGACCAGACTAGAGTCTGTTAAAGGTCTCAGTGTGATGTACGACCAGACTAGAGTCTGTTAAAGGTCTCAGTGTGATGTATGACCAGACTAGAGTCTGTTAAAGGTCTCAGTGTGATGTATGACCAGACTAGAGTCTGTTAAAGGTCTCAGTGTGATGTATGATCAGACTAGAGTCAGTTAAAGGGGACAGTGTGATGTATGACCAGACTAGAGTCTGTTAAATGTCTCAGTGTGACCAGACAAGAGTCTGTTAAAGGTCTCAGTGTGATGTATGACCAGTCTAGAGTCTGTTAAAGGTCTCAGTGTGATGTATGACCAGACTAGAGTCTGTTAAAGGTCTCAGTGTGATGTATGACCAGACTAGAGTCTGTTAAAGGTCTCAGTGTGATGTATGACCAGACTAGAGTCTGTTAAAGGTCTCAGTGTGATGTATGACCAGACTAGAGTCTGTTAAAGGTCTCAGTGTGATGTATGATCAGACTAGAGTCAGTTAAAGGGGACAGTGTGATGTATGACCAGACTAGAGTCTGTTAAAGGTCTCAGTGTGACCAGAATAGAGTCTGTTAAAGGTCTCAGTGTGATGTATGACCAGACTAGAGTCTGTTAAAGGTCACAGTGTGATGTATGACCAGACTAGAGTCTGTTAAAGGTCTCAGTGTGATGTATGACCAGACTAGAGTCTGTTAAAGGTCTCAGTGTGATGTATGACCAGACTAGAGTCTGTTAAAGGTCTCAGTGTGATGTATGACCAGACTAGAGTCTGTTAAAGGTCTCAGTGTGATGTACGACCAGACTAGAGTCTGTTAAAGGAGACAGTGTGATGTACGACCAGACTAGAGTCTGTTAAAGGTCTCAGTGTGATGTATGACCAGACTAGAGTCTGTTAAAGGTCTCAGTGTGATGTATGACCAGACTAGAGTCAGTTAAAGGGGACAGTGTGATGTATGACCAGACTAGAGTCTGTTAAACTGACCAGAGTCTGTTAAGGTCTCAGTGTGATGAGACAGTGTGATGTGATGACCAGACTAGAGTCTGTTAAAGGTCTCAGTGTGATGTATGACCAGACTAGAGTCTGTTAAAGGTCTCAGTGTGATGTATGACCAGACTAGAGTCTGTTAAAGGGGACAGTGTGATGTATGACCAGACTAGAGTCTGTTAAAGGAGACAGTGTGATGTGACCAGACTGTTAAGAGTCTGACCAGACTAGAGTCTGTTAAAGGTCTTAGTGTGATGTATGACCAGACTAGAGTCTGTTAAAGGTCTCAGTGTGATGTATGACCAGACTAGAGTCTGTTAAAGGTCTCAGTGTGATGTATGACCAGACTAGAGTCAGTTAAAGGTCTCAGTGTGATGTATGACCAGACTAGAGTCAGTTAAAGGGACAGTGTGATGTACGACCAGACTAGAGTCTGTTAAAGGAGACAGTGTGATGTATGACCAGACTAGAGTCTGTTAAAGGTCTCAGTGTGATGTATGACCAGACTAGAGTCTGTTAAAGGTCTCAGTGTGATGTATGACCAGACTAGAGTCTGTTAAAGGTCTCAGTGTGATGTATGACCAGACTATAGTCTGTTAAAGGTCTCAGTGTGATGTATGACCAGACTAGAGTCAGTTAAAGGGGACAGTGTGATGTATGACCAGACTAGAGTCTGTTAAAGGTCTCAGTGTGATGTATGACCAGACTAGAGTCTGTTAAAGGTCTCAGTGTGATGTATGACCAGACTAGAGTCTGTTAAAGGTCTCAGTGTGATGTATGACCAGACTAGAGTCTGTTAAAGGTCTTAAGTGTGATGTATGACCAGACTAGAGTCTGTTAAAGGTCTCAGTGTGATGTATGATCAGACTAGAGTCAGTTAAAGGGGACAGTGTGATGTATGACCAGACTAAAGTCTGTTAAAGGTCTCAGTGTGACCAGACTAGAGTCTGTTAAAGGTCTCAGTGTGATGTATGATCAGACTAGAGTCTGTTAAAGGTCTCAGTGTGATGTATGACCAGACTAGAGTCTGTTAAAGGGGACAGTGTGATGTATGACCAGACTAGAGTCTGTTAAAGGTCTCAGTGTGATGTATCACCAGACTAGAGTCTGTTAAAGGGGACAGTGTGATGTATGATCAGACTAGAGTCTGTTAAAGGTCTCAGTGTGATGTATGACCAGACTAGAGTCTGTTAAAGGTCTCAGCGTGATGTATGACCAGACTAGAGTCTGTTAAAGGTCTTAGTGTGATGTATGACCAGACTAGAGTCTGTTAAAGGTCTTAGTGTGATGTATGACCAGACTAGAGTCTGTTAAAGGTCTCAGTGTGATGTATGATCAGACTAGAGTCAGTTAAAGGGGACAGTGTGATGTATGACCAGACTAAAGTCTGTTAAAGGTCTCAGTGTGACCAGACTAGAGTCTGTTAAAGGTCTCAGTGTGATGTATGATCAGACTAGAGTCTGTTAAAGGTCTCAGTGTGATGTATGACCAGACTAGAGTCTGTTAACCTGGACAGTGTGATGTATGACCAGACTAGAGTCTGTTAAAGGTCTCAGTGTGATGTATGACCAGACTAGAGTCTGTTAAAGGGGACAGTGTGATGTATGATCAGACTAGAGTCTGTTAAAGGTCTCAGTGTGATGTATGACCAGATTAGAGTCTGTTAAAGGTCTCAGTGTGATGTATGACCAGACTAGAGTCTGTTAAAGGTCTCAGTGTGATGTATGACCAGATTAGAGTCTGTTAAAGGTCTCAGTGTGATGTATGACCAGACTAGAGTCTGTTAAAGGTCTCAGTGTGATGTATGACCAGACTAGAGTCTGTTAAAGGTCTCAGTGTGATGTACGACCAGACTAGAGTCTGTTAAAGGTCTCAGTGTGATGTATGACCAGACTAGAGTCTGTTAAAGGTCTCAGTGTGATGTATGACCAGACTAGAGTCTGTTAAAGGTCTCAGTGTGATGTATGATCAGACTAGAGTCAGTTAAAGGGGACAGTGTGATGTATGACCAGACTAGAGTCTGTTAAAGGTCTTAGTGTGATGTATGACCAGACTAGAGTCTGTTAAAGGTCTCAGTGTGATGTATGACCAGACTAGAGTCTGTTAAAGGTCTCAGTGTGATGTACGACCAGACTAGAGTCAGTTAAAGGTCTCAGTGTGATGTATGACCAGACTAGAGTCAGTTAAAGGGGACAGTGTGATGTACGACCAGACTAGAGTCTGTTAAAGGAGACAGTGTGATGTACGACCAGACTAGAGTCTGTTAAAGGTCTTAGTGTGATGTATGACCAGACTAGAGTCTGTTAAAGGTCTCAGTGTGATGTATGACCAGACTAGAGTCTGTTAAAGGTCTCAGTGTGATGTATGACCAGACTATAGTCTGTTAAAGGTCTCAGTGTGATGTATGACCAGACTAGAGTCAGTTAAAGGGGACAGTGTGATGTATGACCAGACTAGAGTCTGTTAAAGGTCTCAGTGTGATGTATGACCAGACTAGAGTCTGTTAAAGGTCTCAGTGTGATGTATGACCAGACTAGAGTCTGTTAAAGGTCTCAGCGTGATGTATGACCAGACTAGAGTCTGTTAAAGGTCTTAGTGTGATGTATGACCAGACTAGAGTCTGTTAAAGGTCTCAGTGTGATGTATGATCAGACTAGAGTCAGTTAAAGGGGACAGTGTGATGTATGACCAGACTAAAGTCTGTTAAAGGTCTCAGTGTGACCAGACTAGAGTCTGTTAAAGGTCTCAGTGTGATGTATGATCAGACTAGAGTCTGTTCGGATGACTGCCTTCTGTTAAAGGTCTCAGTGTGATGTATGACCAGACTAGAGTCTGTTAAAGGGGACAGTGTGATGTATGACCAGACTAGAGTCTGTTAAAGGTCTCAGTGTGATGTATGACCAGACTAGAGTCTGTTAAAGGGGACAGTGTGATGTATGATCAGACTAGAGTCTGTTAAAGGTCTCAGTGTGATGTATGACCAGACTAGAGTCTGTTAAAGGTCTCAGCGTGATGTATGACCAGACTAGAGTCTGTTAAAGGTCTTAGTGTGATGTATGACCAGACTAGAGTCTGTTAAAGGTCTTAGTGTGATGTATGACCAGACTAGAGTCTGTTAAAGGTCTCAGTGTGATGTATGATCAGACTAGAGTCAGTTAAAGGGGACAGTGTGATGTATGACCAGACTAAAGTCTGTTAAAGGTCTCAGTGTGACCAGACTAGAGTCTGTTAAAGGTCTCAGTGTGATGTATGATCAGACTAGAGTCTGTTAAAGGTCTCAGTGTGATGTATGACCAGACTAGAGTCTGTTAAAGGGGACAGTGTGATGTATGACCAGACTAGAGTCTGTTAAAGGTCTCAGTGTGATGTATGACCAGACTAGAGTCTGTTAAAGGGGACAGTGTGATGTATGATCAGACTAGAGTCTGTTAAAGGTCTCAGTGTGATGTATGACCAGATTAGAGTCTGTTAAAGGTCTCAGTGTGATGTATGATCAGACTAGAGTCAGTTAAAGGGGACAGTGTGATGTATGACCAGACTAAAGTCTGTTAAAGGTCTCAGTGTGACCAGACTAGAGTCTGTTAAAGGTCTCAGTGTGATGTATGATCAGACTAGAGTCTGTTAAAGGTCTCAGTGTGATGTATGACCAGACTAGAGTCTGTTAAAGGGGACAGTGTGATGTATGACCAGACTAGAGTCTGTTAAAGGTCTCAGTGTGATGTATGACCAGACTAGAGTCTGTTAAAGGGGACAGTGTGATGTATGATCAGACTAGAGTCTGTTAAAGGTCTCAGTGTGATGTATGACCAGACTAGAGTCTGTTAAAGGTCTCAGCGTGATGTATGACCAGACTAGAGTCTGTTAAAGGTCTTAGTGTGATGTATGACCAGACTAGAGTCTGTTAAAGGTCTTAGTGTGATGTATGACCAGACTAGAGTCTGTTAAAGGTCTCAGTGTGATGTATGATCAGACTAGAGTCAGTTAAAGGGGACAGTGTGATGTATGACCAGACTAAAGTCTGTTAAAGGTCTCAGTGTGACCAGACTAGAGTCTGTTAAAGGTCTCAGTGTGATGTATGATCAGACTAGAGTCTGTTAAAGGTCTCAGTGTTATGTATGACCAGACTAGAGTCTGTTAAAGGGGACAGTGTGATGTATGACCAGACTAGAGTCTGTTAAAGGTCTCAGTGTGATGTATGACCAGACTAGAGTCTGTTAAAGGGGACAGTGTGATGTATGATCAGACTAGAGTCTGTTAAAGGTCTCAGTGTGATGTATGACCAGATTAGAGTCTGTTAAAGGTCTCAGTGTGATGTATGACCAGACTAGAGTCTGTTAAAGGTCTCAGTGTGATGTATGACCAGATTAGAGTCTGTTAAAGGTCTCAGTGTGATGTTTGACCAGACTAGAGTCTGTTAAAGGTCTCAGTGTGATGTATGACCAGACTAGAGTCTGTTAAAGGTCTCAGTGTGATGTACGACCAGACTAGAGTCTGTTAAAGGTCTCAGTGTGATGTATGACCAGACTAGAGTCTGTTAAAGGTCTCAGTGTGATGTATGACCAGACTAGAGTCTGTTAAAGGTCTCAGTGTGATGTATGATCAGACTAGAGTCAGTTAAAGGGGACAGTGTGATGTATGACCAGACTAGAGTCTGTTAAAGGTCTCAGTGTGACCAGACAAGAGTCTGTTAAAGGTCTCAGTGTGATGTATGACCAGAATAGAGTCTGTTAAAGGTCTCAGTGTGATGTATGACCAGACTAGAGTCTGTTAAAGGTCTCAGTGTGATGTATGACCAGACTAGAGTCTGTTAAAGGTCTCAGTGTGATGTATGACCAGACTAGAGTCTGTTAAAGGTCTCAGTGTGATGTATGACCAGACTAGAGTCTGTTAAAGGTCTCAGTGTGATGTATGATCAGACTAGAGTCAGTTAAAGGGGACAGTGTGATGTATGACCAGACTAGAGTCTGTTAAAGGTCTCAGTGTGACCAGAATAGAGTCTGTTAAAGGTCTCAGTGTGATGTATGACCAGACTAGAGTCTGTTAAAG
>NW_027040462.1:98291-183291 GCF_034236695.1 Oncorhynchus nerka
TTCAGTAAACCTCAGAGCTCGAAATGTATTTTCAAATCTAGTTCGTTTTCAATTTCCGGCAACTGAGCATATAGTCTGTTGGGTATGACAACAACATCAAACCTCAACAACTACAGTTTCCGTTGACATTTTCACAGATCTATAGTGCAGTCTGGAGCCCTGAAATACTGTAGTCAGCTGCCCTGTTTCAGAGGCTGTGCCTTTTGACTGTGTTGCAACATTTCACTTGAACACATTTCACTTTACAACATTTCACTTTTCAACATTACAATTTTCAACATTACATCTTCAGCATTCAGCAAGGATGAAATTAAAAACAGATCAGTGTGTGATAGTTCAAAACAGTTTCTCTTTATTGGCAGTAGGGACTATAAAGTCAATGTCTTACAGTAGGTACAGTATCATTTTCTGTTTAGGTACAGGGCAGTTTAGTGGCATCTTCAAGCCGCTAACTGTCTAGTCAAGGTAGTACAACTCTCAACGTAGTATTCTCAAGGTAGTACAACTCTCAACGTAGTACTCTCAAGGTAGTACAACTCTCAACGCAGTACTCTCAAGGTAGTACAACTCTCAACGTAGTACTCTCAAGGTAGTACAACTCTCAACGTAGTACTCTCAAGGTAGTACAACTCTCAAGGTAGTACTCTCAACGTAGTACTCTCAAGGTAGTACAACTCTCAACGTAGTACTCTCAAGGTAGTACAACTCTCAACGTAGTACTCTCAAGGTAGTACAATGTAGTACTCTCAAGGTAGTACAATGTAGTACTCTCAACGCAGTACTCTCAAGGTAGTACAACTCTCAACGTAGTATTCTCAAGGTAGTACAATGTAGTACTCTCAACGTAGTACTCTCAAGGTAGTACAACTCTCAACGTAGTACTCTCAAGGTAGTACAACTCTCAACGTAGTACTCCCAACGTAGTACAACTCTGCACAACACAGGGTAGTAGAGTAACATCCAGGAATATTCCATATACAGTACAGTAATACAGTCAACAGAACACGTCAGAGCTGTCTAAAGTTCATAGCATGGCTTCAGTACTAAACCCTCAGTAAACCACCAAAACAATTACTCAACACACTGTTTTAGTTTTAGCTAAGTTTTAGATTTTAGTTTTGGTCTGTTTTCTTTTTTGAATAAACACTACAAGAGTTGGAATACAGATGAATGGCAACATATTTCCTCCGCACCAGCAAGTATTCAGTGACCCGATGTCCAGTCGTACAGTAGAAGATAAAACCCCCTTTTCCCCTCCGTAGTAGGAACAACACAAACAGCTGTTTGAGGCCGGCACCTCTCCTTGTGCTGCCCTCCAAACATGTACATTTCATTAAAGCATACATACAATATGTACAGCTTATATCAGATATATAAATAGTTACTACTGTGGTTATTATGGCGGACAAGGAGAGAACGAATCACAACATTCAAGTCCATTAGTAGTACATCAGGGAAGAACTCATAGGCCTGAGTCCTATACACCACCCTCTATTCTAGATAGTTCACTACTTGTGATCAGAGCTCTATGGGCCTGGTCAAATGTAGTGCACTTTAAAGGCTCTAGGGTCCCATTTGGAACGCACCCCTTTGTCCTCCTGGCTAATATGGCCATTAACCCCACATAGTGGATAGATACAACTCTACTAACAGTAAACAATATGCACGGACGGTTAACGTTTTATGTATTCAAAACCTTTTTTCTTTTTTTAAAATCACAAATAATAATACAAAAATCATCCATAAGTACATACAAAAATCATCCATTAGTACATACAAAAATCATCCATTAGTACATACAAAAATCATCCATAAGTACATACAAAAAGTGAAATGTTTCTCAATTCATTATCACACAACAAACAACCATCTGTATCCTCCTTGGTCGAACACTTGCACATTTTCAGCAGCAAGATATGGTCCTTATAGATATGCCTGTCCACATGATGTCTTATGGTCCTTATAGATATGCCTGTCCACATGATGTTTAATGGTCCTTATAGATATGCCTGTCCACATGATGTTTAATGGTCCTTATAGATATGCCTGTCCACATGATGTTTAATGGTCCTTATAGATATGCCTGTCCACATGATGTTTAATGGTCCTTATAGATATGCCTGTCCACATGATGTTTAATGGTCCTTATAGATATGCCTGTCCACATGATGTTTAATGGTCCTTATAGATATGCCTGTCCACATGATGTTTAATGGTCCTTATAGATATGCCTGTCCACATGATGTTTAATGGTCCTTATAGATATGCCTGTCCACATGATGTTTAATGGTCCTTATAGATATGCCTGTCCACATGATGTTTAATGGTCCTTATAGATATGCCTGTCCACATGATGTTTAATGGTCCTTATAGATATGCCTGTCCACATGATGTTTAATGGTCCTTATAGATATGCCTGTCCACATGATGTTTAATGGTCCTTATAGATATGCCTGTCCACATGATGTTTAATGGTCCTTATAGATATGCCTGTCCACATGATGTTTAATGGTCCTTATAGATATGCCTGTCCACATGATGTTTAATGGTCCTTATAGATATGCCTGTCCACATGATGTTTAATGGTCCACATGATGTTTAATGGTCCTTATAGATATGCCTGTCCACATGATGTTTAATGGTCCTTATAGATATGCCTGTCCACATGATGTTTAATGGTCCTTATAGATATGCCTGTCCACATGATGTTTAATGGTCCTTATAGATATGCCTGTCCACATGATGTTTAATGGTCCTTATAGATATGCCTGTCCACATGATGTTTAATGGTGCCTGTATAGATGATGCCTGTCCACATGATGTTTAATGGTCCTTATAGATATGCCTGTCCACATGATGTTTAATGGTCCTTATAGATATGCCTGTCCACATGATGTTTAATGGTCCTTATAGATATGCCTGTCCACATGATGTTTAATGGTCCTTATAGATATGCCTGTCCACATGATGTTTAATGGTCCTTATAGATATGCCTGTCCACATGATGTTTAATGGTCCTTATAGATATGCCTGTCCACATGATGTTTAATGGTCCTTATAGATATGCCTGTCCACATGATGTTTAATGGTCCTTATAGATATGCCTGTCCACATGATGTTTAATGGTCCTTATAGATATGCCTGTCCACATGATGTTTAATGGTCCTTATAGATATGCCTGTCCACATGATGTTTAATGGTCCTTATAGATATGCCTGTCCACATGATGTTTAATGGTCCTTATAGATATGCCTGTCCACATGATGTTTAATGGTCCTTATAGATATGCCTGTCCACATGATGTTTAATGGTCCTTATAGATATGCCTGTCCACATGATGTTTAATGGTCCTTATAGATATGCCTGTCCACATGATGTTTAATGGTCCTTATAGATATGCCTGTCCACATGATGTTTAATGGTCCTTATAGATATGCCTGTCCACATGATGTTTAATGGTCCTTATAGATATGCCTGTCCACATGATGTTTAATGGTCCTTATAGATATGCCTGTCCACATGATGTTTAATGGTCCTTATAGATATGCCTGTCCACATGATGTTTAATGGTCCTTATAGATATGCCTGTCCACATGATGTTTAATGGTCCTTATAGATATGCCTGTCCACATGATGTTTAATGGTCCTTATAGATATGCCTGTCCACATGATGTTTAATGGTCCTTATAGATATGCCTGTCCACATGATGTTTAATGGTCCTTATAGATATGCCTGTCCACATGATGTTTAATGGTCCTTATAGATATGCCTGTCCACATGATGTTTAATGGTCCTTATAGATATGCCTGTCCACATGATGTTTAATGGTCCTTATAGATATGCCTGTCCACATGATGTTTAATGGTCCTTATAGATATGCCTGTCCACATGATGTTTAATGGTCCTTATAGATATGCCTGTCCACATGATGTTTAATGGTCCTTATAGATATGCCTGTCCACATGATGTTTAATGGTCCTTATAGATATGCCTGTCCACATGATGTTTAATGGTCCTTATAGATATGCCTGTCCACATGATGTTTAATGGTCCTTATAGATATGCCTGTCCACATGATGTTTAATGGTCCTTATAGATATGCCTGTCCACATGATGTTTAATGGTCCTTATAGATATGCCTGTCCACATGATGTTTAATGGTCCTTATAGATATGCCTGTCCACATGATGTTTAATGGTCCTTATAGATATGCCTGTCCACATGATGTTTAATGGTCCTTATAGATATGCCTGTCCACATGATGTTTAATGGTCCCATATAGATATGCCTGTCCACATGATGTTTAATGGTCCTTATAGATATGCCTGTCCACATGATGTTTAATGGTCCTTATAGATATGCCTGTCCACATGATGTTTAATGGTCCTTATAGATATGCCTGTCCACATGATGTTTAATGGTCCTTATAGATATGCCTGTCCACATGATGTTTAATGGTCCTTATAGATATGCCTGTCCACATGATGTTTAATGGTCCTTATAGATATGCCTGTCCACATGATGTTTAATGGTCCTTATAGATATGCCTGTCCACATGATGTTTAATGGTCCTTATAGATATGCCTGTCCACATGATGTTTAATGGTCCTTATAGATATGCCTGTCCACATGATGTTTAATGGTCCTTATAGATATGCCTGTCCACATGATGTTTAATGGTCCTTATAGATATGCCTGTCCAGATATGATGATGTTTAATGGTCCTTATAGATATGCCTGTCCACATGATGTTTAATGGTCCTTATAGATATGCCTGTCCACATGATGTTTAATGGTCCTTATAGATATGCCTGTCCACATGATGTTTAATGGTCCTTATAGATATGCCTGTCCACATGATGTTTAATGGTCCTTATAGATATGCCTGTCCACATGATGTTTAATGGTCCTTATAGATATGCCTGTCCACATGATGTTTAATGGTCCTTATAGATATGCCTGTCCACATGATGTTTAATGGTCCTTATAGATATGCCTGTCCACATGATGTTTAATGGTCCTTATAGATATGCCTGTCCACATGATGTTTAATGGTCCTTATAGATATGCCTGTCCACATGATGTTTAATGGTCCTTATAGATATGCCTGTCCACATGATGTTTAATGGTCCTTATAGATATGCCTGTCCACATGATGTTTAATGGTCCTTATAGATATGCCTGTCCACATGATGTTTAATGGTCCTTATAGATATGCCTGTCCACATGATGTTTAATGGTCCTTATAGATATGCCTGTCCACATGATGTTTAATGGTCCTTATAGATATGCCTGTCCACATGATGTTTAATGGTCCTTATAGATATGCCTGTCCACATGATGTTTAATGGTCCTTATAGATATGCCTGTCCACATGATGTTTAATGGTCCTTATAGATATGCCTGTCCACATGATGTTTAATGGTCCTTATAGATATGCCTGTCCACATGATGTTTAATGGTCCTTATAGATATGCCTGTCCACATGATGTTTAATGGTCCTTATAGATATGCCTGTCCACATGATGTTTAATGGTCCTTATAGATATGCCTGTCCACATGATGTTTAATGGTCCTTATAGATATGCCTGTCCACATGATGTTTAATGGTCCTTATAGATATGCCTGTCCACATGATGTTTAATGGTCCTTATAGATATGCCTGTCCACATGATGTTTAATGGTCCTTATAGATATGCCTGTCCACATGATGTTTAATGGTCCTTATAGATATGCCTGTCCACATGATGTTTAATGGTCCTTATAGATATGCCTGTCCACATGATGTTTAATGGTCCTTATAGATATGCCTGTCCACATGATGTTTAATGGTCCTTATAGATATGCCTGTCCACATGATGTTTAATGGTCCTTATAGATATGCCTGTCCACATGATGTTTAATGGTCCTTATAGATATGCCTGTCCACATGATGTTTAATGGTCCTTATAGATATGCCTGTCCACATGATGTTTAATGGTCCTTATAGATATGCCTGTCCACATGATGTTTAATGGTCCTTATAGATATGCCTGTCCACATGATGTTTTAATGGTCCTTATAGATATGCCTAGATATCCACATGATGTTTAATGGTCCTTATAGATATGCCTGTCCACATGATGTTTAATGGTCCTTATAGATATGCCTGTCCACATGATGTTTAATGGTCCTTATAGATATGCCTGTCCACATGATGTTTAATGGTCCTTATAGATATGCCTGTCCACATGATGTTTAATGGTCCTTATAGATATGCCTGTCCACATGATGTTTAATGGTCCTTATAGATATGCCTGTCCACATGATGTTTAATGGTCCTTATAGATATGCCTGTCCACATGATGTTTAATGGTCCTTATAGATATGCCTGTCCACATGATGTTTAATGGTCCTTATAGATATGCCTGTCCACATGATGTTTAATGGTCCTTATAGATATGCCTGTCCACATGATGTTTAATGGTCCTTATAGATATGCCTGTCCACATGATGTTTAATGGTCCTTATATGATATGCCTGTCCACATGATGTTTAATGGTCCTTATAGATATGCCTGTCCACATGATGTTTAATGGTCCTTATAGATATGCCTGTCCACATGATGTTTAATGGTCCTTATAGATATGCCTGTCCACATGATGTTTAATGGTCCTTATAGATATGCCTGTCCACATGATGTTTAATGGTCCTTATAGATATGCCTGTCCACATGATGTTTAATGGTCCTTATAGATATGCCTGTCCACATGATGTTTAATGGTCCTTATAGATATGCCTGTCCACATGATGTTTAATGGTCCTTATAGATATGCCTGTCCACATGATGTTTAATGGTCCTTATAGATATGTCCTTATAGATATGCCTGTCCACATGATGTTTAATGGTCCTTATAGATATGCCTGTCCACATGATGTTTAATGGTCCTTATAGATATGCCTGTCCACATGATGTTTAATGGTCCTTATAGATATGCCTGTCCACATGATGTTTAATGGTCCTTATAGATATGCCTGTCCACATGATGTTTAATGGTCCTTATAGATATGCCTGTCCACATGATGTTTAATGGTCCTTATAGATATGCCTGTCCACATGATGTTTAATGGTCCTTATAGATATGCCTGTCCACATGATGTTTAATGGTCCTTATAGATATGCCTGTCCACATGATGTTTAATGGTCCTTATAGATATGCCTGTCCACATTATGTTTAATGGTCCTTATAGATATGCCTGTCCACATGATGTTTAATGGTCCTTATAGATATGCCTGTCCACATGATGTTTAATGGTCCTTATAGATATGCCTGTCCACATGATGTTTAATGGTCCTTATAGATATGCCTGTCCACATGATGTTTAATGGTCCTTATAGATATGCCTGTCCACATGATGTTTAATGGTCCTTATAGATATGCCTGTCCACATTATGTTTAATGGTCCTTATAGATATGCCTGTCCACATTATGTTTAATGGTCCTTATAGATATGCCTGTCCACATGATGTTTAATAGATATGGTCCACAATATGTTTAATGGTCCTTATAGATATGCCTGTCCACATGATGTTTAATGGTCCTTATAGATATGCCTGTCCACATTATGTTTAATGGTCCTTATAGATATGCCTGTCCACATGATGTTTAATGGTCCTTATTATAGATATGCCTGTCCACATGATGTTTAATGGTCCTTATAGATATGCCTGTCCACATTATGTTTAATGGTCCTTATAGATATGCCTGTCCACATGATGTTTAATGGTCCTTATAGATATGCCTGTCCACATGATGTTTAATGGTCCTTATAGATATGCCTGTCCACATGATGTTTAATGGTCCTTATAGATATGCCTGTCCACATTATGTTTAATGGTCCTTATAGATGTAGTGTATATAAATTCCTCCATCATGCATATTCATGACTTGCACCTCCATCACTCGGTCGTGTCATGCCATTGTTATGAACGTCGTCAAGCCGCCCTCTACCGGAGTCATTCTGGACGGAGGCTAACTATTGTTTCGTTAAAATTACACTACAGTGCCTGGAAATACAATGACATTGTAAAAGTAGTCACATATTTAGTAGGAAACAACTTAATGCCAGCATTATCATGCCTTCAAATTTACTTTAGACGTGACAATGTTGTCATTAGCTTGTAAAGTTCGTCAAAAATAGCTAGCAATGCTAACGTTAGCTAGCTAAAATCCAATGGCCTCTCCTTAATTTTAGCTAGCTAGTGAAAGTCAATCTGGCGACATTCAATGTTTTCCTACAAATGATTTGCCTCATTTTTGAATTTCATTGTATTTCCAATCCATTGTAATGCGCTTTTTGATTAAATCTTCATCAGCGCTCATTGACGATGCATTTAGTAAAATGCTCAGTCTGGCACCAGTCCAACATGAACGTTTAAAACAATATTGTGACCAAACTTGCTGGAACACAAATATTACTCTACTTCCCTACTGTTTCAGTGAAATAGTGATATATTCAAATATTACTCTACTTCCCTACTGTTTCAGTGAAATAGTGATATATTCAAATATTACTCTACTTCCCTACTGTTTCAGTGAAATAGTGATATATTCAAATATTACTCTACTTCCCTACTGTTTCAGTGAAATAGTGATATATTCAAATATTACTCTACTTCCCTACTGTTTCAGTGAAATAGTGATATATTCAAATATTACTCTACTTCCCTACTGTTTCAGTGAAATAGTGATATATTCAGATATTACTCTACTTCCCTACTGTTTCAGTGAAATAGTGATATATTCAAATATTACTCTACTTCCCTACTGTTTCAGTGAAATAGTGATATATTCAAATATTACTCTACTTCCCTACTGTTTCAGTGAAATAGTGATATATTCAGTTTGAGGTTCCAGGCTACTAAACTATTCTAAATCAGGATCTGTATCACGAGAATAACTGGCTGTTTGTGGGAATCGTCTTGTTGAGTTAGAAACCCTGGTGGAGTTAAGGAAATGACCTCAAGGAAGTCTTGTTTGAAGAGGAAGGAGCAGGGAGGGGTATTTGTTTTGTCTAGAATCCACCCTGAATACTACTCTGCTTCACTAGTGAGACCATAGTGAAATGGAGCGCTATTCAGGATGGATTCCAAGCTAGTAATTGTGCAACTCACTTCAGATTTTTTAGGAATTACCAGAAAAGTTTGAAGGGAGTCATGTCCAATCTACAGTTGAAGTCGGAAGTTTACATACACTTAGGTTGTTGGAGTCATTAAAAGTCATTTTTCAACCACAAGTCGGTTAGGACATCTACTTTGTGCATGACACAAGTAATTTTTTCCAACAATTGTTTAAAGACAGATTATTTCACTGTATCACAATTCCAGTGAGTCAGAAGTTTACATACACTATGTTGACTGTGCCTTTAAACAGCTTGGAAAATTCCAGAAAATTATGTCATGGCTTTAGAAACTTCTGATAGGCTAATTGACAACATGTGAGTCAATTGGAGGTGTACCTGTGGACATATTTCAAGGCCTACCTTCAAACTCAGTGCCTCTTTGATGGGAAAATCAAAAGAAATCAGCCAAGACCTTTAGGAAAAAAATTGTAGACCACAAGTCTGGTTCATCCTTGGGAGCAATTTCCAAACACCTGAAGATAGTACGCAAGTATAAACACCATGGGACCACACAGCCGTCATACCGCTCAGGAAGGAGACGCGTTCTGTCTCCTAGAGATGAATGTACTTTGGTGCGAAAAGTGCAAATCAATCCCAGAACAACAACAAAGGACCTTGTGAAGATGCTGGAGGAAACAGGTACAAAAGTATCTAAATCCACAGTAAAATGAGTCCTATATCGACATAACCTGAAAGGCTGCTCAGCAAGGAAGAAGCCACTGCTCCAAAACTGCCATAAAAAAAGCCAAACTACAGTTTGCAACTCCACATGGGGACAAAGATCATACTTTTTGGAGAAATGTCCTCTGGTCTGATGAAACAAAAATAGAACTGTTTGGCCATAACGACCATCGTTATGTTTGGAGGAAAAAGGGGAGGCTTGCAAGCCCGAACACCATCCCAACCGTGAAGCACGGGGCGGCAGCATCATGTTTGGGGGGGGCGGCAGCATCATGATGTGGGGGTGGCAGCATCATGTTGTGGGGGTGGCAGCATCATGTTGTGGGGGTGGCAGCATCATATTGTGGGGGTGGCAGCATCATGTTGTGGGGGTGGCAGCATCATGTTGTGGGGGTGGCAGCACGATGTTGTGGGGGTGACAGCATCATGTTGTGGGGGTGGCAGCATCATGTTGTGGGGGTGGCAGCATCATGTTGTGGGGGTGACAGCATCATGTTGTGGGGGTGACAGCATCATGTTGTGGGGGTGGCAGCATCATGTTGTGGGGGTGCTTTGCTGCAGGAGGGACTGGTGTACTTTACAAAATAGGTGGCGTCATGAGGTAGGAATATTATGTGGATATATTGAAGCAACATCTCAAGACATCAGTCAGGAAGTTAAAGCTTGGTCGCAAATGGGTCTTCCAAATGGACAATGGCCCCAAGCATACTTCCAAATTTGTGGCAAAATGGCTTAAGGACAACAAAGTCAAGGTATTGGAGTGGCTAGCACAAAGCCCTGACCTCAATCCTATAGACAATTTGTGGGCAGATTCTGAAAAAGCATGTGCGAGCAAGGAGGCCTACCTAGGTGTAACCTGACTCAGTTATACCAGCTCTGTAAGGAGGAATAGGCCAAAATTCACCCAACTTATTGTGGGAAGCTTGTGGAAGGCTACCCGAAACGTATGACCCAAGTTAAACAATTTTAAGGCAATGCTACCAAAGACTAATTGAGTGTCTGTAAACTTCTGACCCACTGGGAATGTGATGAAAGAAATAAAAGCTGAAATAAATAATTCTCTCTAATATTATTCTGACATTTCACATTCTTAAAATAAAGTGTTGATCCTAACTGACCTAAAACAGGGCATTTTTACTGGGATTAAATGTCAGGAATTGTGAAAAACTGAGTTTAAATGTATTTGGCTGAGGTGTATGTAAAACTTCTGACTTCAACTGTATGTATTCGGCATTTAGAAGCTACAGTATATCAGCGTTTGAAATCAGGGTCAGATAATCCAGACATTTCTTTTTTATAAGTGTCTGATTGACGTTATCTTTGTAATAATTGTTTTGTTCCAGAGATAAAGTGTGTGGGAATCTACACCATTCAGTCATACAGAGAAAACATCATGTCTAAAAGTACCAAACCATCATGAGTTTACTGTTACACATCAAAACATTATCTTAATATTGTATAAAACTAAAAGCATTATTATTACTATAATTTAATCTATATGATCAACAATTAAACATAACATGTCATTTAAACGCAAACGTTTACATTTTGGTAAAGAAAGATGTCATATCTGTGATGCTTAAAGGCCCAACGCAGCCATTTTTATCTCAATTTCAATTAACTGCCTTATTCCAACATCATAGTATGTGTATATATATAAAACACATCGGGGGGAATCATGTTTTTGACTGCACTGGGCCTTTAATGGTCAGCTAAGCTAAGAAATGGAAAATAAATGATATTCTGAAAATAAAAAATAAAAAATGTTTTGTAATTAAGATTGATTTAGTGATGAAATGTCGTTTCAGAGCCAGGGTAGATCACACGCCACCTGATAACAGAGAGCTTTGGTATGGAACATTGGATCACACAGCGGCCATGACAGTTCTCTGTGAATAAGGTAGATCTACAGGTACCTGATAACAGAGAGCTTTGGTATGGAACATTGATCACACGGCGGGAATGACAGTTCTCTGTGAATAAGGTAGATCTACAGGTACCTGATAACAGAGAGCTTTGGTATGGAACATTGGATCACACAGCGGCCATGACAGTTCTCTGTGAATAAGGTAGATCTACAGGTACCTGATAACAGAGAGCTTTGGTATGGAACATTGGATTTTGGCCATGACAGTTCTCTGTGAATAAGGTAGATCTACAGGTACCTGATAACAGAGAGCTTTGGTATGGAACATTGGATCACAATGCCATGACAGTTCTCTGTGAATAGGGTAGATCTACAGGATGGCCTATAGCAGGGGCTGCCAAACTCAATTCCTGAAGGGCCGTGTGTCACTTGGCTTTTTATGTTGGTTATCTGCTTCCAATTCAGTGTGTATAATGGCCACATCCCCATAGTGTAAAGACCTTGGAATGTGTAGTACCGTGCAGACAGGCCCAATCGTTCCCTCACCTTTCATACACTGATCTTTGAATGGATGATCAACATGCTATTAGAGGTATAGTATATGGCAGAGGGGCAGCTTGTTACTGAGAGAAAAGCCAACCTCCAATGGAATATAACAGT
The DNA here is from genome assembly GCF_034236695.1 of Oncorhynchus nerka. Taxonomy (NCBI): domain Eukaryota; kingdom Metazoa; phylum Chordata; class Actinopteri; order Salmoniformes; family Salmonidae; genus Oncorhynchus; species Oncorhynchus nerka. The sequence goes on from NW_027040462.1 coordinate 110,663, forward strand.
CTTCAGAATAATACCCTTTGTGTAACAGCACATAGTTTAAAAAATAAATAAATAATCAGAATTAAAAAAAATATCCTAGTAAAGTCACAAAGACAAGTGCTATTAATTTCAACAGCGTACCTTTTGCTTTATAATAGAAACACCATGGACGATTCAAGGACCACAGACTACCTACCCATCTACTGTAGCACATAGTAGTAAGAGGTCAGAGTGTAGGTATACTACATAATCAATATCAGGCAATCTGATTGGACAGAGCTGCAGTATCAGAGAGTTTGATTGGACAGAGGCAGGTTGCTCACAACAACGTTTTCAGAAGCAGGGCTGCTCACGAATGACAGGAAGTAGTAGAAGAAGAAGAAGAGGAGGAGGAAAGAGAGGAAGAGAAGAAAGGATACATTACATTCAGAGACATAATCACCTGTCCATACCTCCATCTCTCTCTCTGTAAGGAGACTCAATCAATCAGTCCAGGCTGTCCATACATGTCCACAAAGACAAAGCCCACAAGGACATCTACCATCCAATCGTCACCCGAACATCCACTTCCTCATTAGTCACATGACCTCACAGTCACCAGGTAAGATAGGTCCTTCCCGCTAGGGGGAATTAAATTCCACTTCCTGGAAAAACCTGGCATGTTTAGCGAAAACTTCCTGGCCTCTGTTCATTGGCCGGTGTCGGCGGAGAGGCGTGTCTCGAAGAGGCTCAAGGCGTGGTGGACAAACTCGTACTGCTCCCCTGTCTGGATCAGACCTCCTCTGAAAAGGACACACAGAGACAAGGCAGCCATTAGAATCCCGGCTAAAATAACAACATGGACCAGTAACAGTGTTAGCATGTTAGTAACATGCTATGAAATACAAGGAGTGGAAAATCATTTCAATAAACTAAAACCTTCCATCAGTTGCGGCCATGCTACTGTCTGAAATATAATGAATCCATCTCATACTGTCATTTCAATAAACTAAACCTTCCATCAGTTGCGGCCATGCTACTGTCTGAAATATAATGAATCCATCTCATACTGTCATTTCAATAAACTAAACCTTCCATCAGTTGTGGCCATGCTACTGTCTGAAATATAATGAATCCATCTCGTACTATCATTTCAATAAACTAAACCTTCCATCAGTTGTGGCCATGCTACTGTCTGAAATATAATGAATCCATCTCATACTGTGACTGAAAAACATCTCTTATTTTAGTGCTGCTGAACATTTGGAACATTAATTACCAATGTTCTGTCTCATAAAACATTAACCATTTAGGATTCTCTCCAGCTCATTTAATCCTGTGGTAATTAGTCACGATAAAAGGTCATTTAAACTCTTACTCAGTCATCTAAACGGTACAGTGGCAGTTTGCTTCAGTACATTTTGTTCAATGATTAACTAAAGCTCAACCAAGGCAACATTATGAAGTCCTTGATACCCTGTTGAGCTGCAGGCTACTGCTTCATCCTAATGGATGAGTGGTTTATCCTGGAACAGACAGGCTGTGGGAGATATTTCAGCTTAAACCCTGTTCAGGCTCAGGCTCAGGGGATGAGTGTGTGTGTGTGTGTGTGTGTGTGTGTGTGTGTGTGTGTGTGTGTGTGTGTGTGTGTGTGTGTGTGTGTGTGTGTGTGTGTGTGTGTGTGTGTGTGTGTGTGTGTGTGTGTGTTTGAAAGAGATAGGAACATATTATCACGTTCTGTCCCTCTCTTGAAACAAAGTTTCTCATGTACAAGTTTCTTAGCATGATTTATGTCACACCCACCTATATCCCCCCTAACATCCATCCTGACTGTCTGTCTGACTGTCCTCACCCAGCCACATCCATCCTGACTGTCTGTCTGACTGTCCTCACCCACCCAGCCACATCCATCCTGACTGTCTGTCTGACTGTCCTCACCCAGCCACATCCATCCTGACTGTCTGTCTGACTGTACTAACCCAGCCACATCCATCCAGACTGTCTGTCTGTCCTAACCAGCCATATCCATCCTGACTGTCTGTCTGAGTGTCCTCAACTAGCCACATCCATCCTGACTGTCTGTACTAAGCCAGCCACATCCATCCTTACTGTCTGTTTGCCTGACTGTCCTCACCCAGCCACATCCATCCTGACTGTCTGTCTGACTGTCCTCACCCAGCCACACCCATCCTGTCTGTCTGACTGTCCTAACCAGCCACATCCATCCTGACTGTCTGACTGTCCTAACCCAGCCAAATCCATCCTGACTGTCTGTCTGTCCTAACCAGCCACATCCATCCTGACTGTCTGCCTGACTGTCCTAACCCAGCCACATCCATCCAGACTGTCTGTCTGACTGTCCTAACCTAGCCACATCCATCCTGACTGTCTGTACTAAGCCAGCCACATCTATCCTGACTGTCTGTTTGTCTGACTGTCCTCACCCAGCCACATCCATCCTGACTGTCTGTCTGACTGTCCTCACCCAGCCACACCCATCCTGACTGTCTGTCTGTCTGACTGTCCTAACCAGCCACATTCATTCTGACTGTCTGTCTGACTGTCCTAACCCAGCCACATCCATCCTGACTGTCTGTCTGTCCTAACCAGCCACATTCATCCTGACTGTCTGTCTGACTGTCCTAACCAGCCACATCCATCCTGACTCTCTGTCTGACTGTCCTAACCCAGCCACATCCATCCTGACTGTCTGTCTGTCCTAACCAGCCACATCCATCCTAACCCAGCCACATCCTGACTGTCTGTCTGACTGTCCTAACCACATCCACATCCATCCTGACTGTCTGTCTGACTGTCCTCACCCAGCCACATCCATCCTGACTGTCTGTCTGACTGTCCTCACCCAGCCACATCCATCCTGACTGTCTGTCTGACTGTCCTCACCCAGCCACATCCATCCTGACTGTCTGTCTGTCTGACTGTCCTAACCCAGCCACATCCATCCCGACTGTCTGTCTGACTGTCCTAACCCAGCCACATCCATCTTGACTGTCTGTTAGTCTGACTGTCCTAACCCAGCCACATCCATCCTGACTGTCTGTCCTAACTCAGCCACATCCATCCTGTCCGTCTGTCTGTCTGTCCTAACCCAGCCACATCCATCCTGACTGTCTGACTGTCTGTCTGTCCCCACCTAGCCACATCCATCCTGACTGTCTGACTGTCCTCACCCAGCCACATCCATCCTAACTGTCTGTCTGTCTTATCCCAGCCACATCCATCCTGACTGTCTGTCTGTCCTAACCCAGCCACATCCATCCTGACTCTCTGTCTGACTGTCCTAACCCAGCCACATCCATCCTGACTGTCTGTCTGTCCTAACCAGCCACATCCATCCTGACTGTCTGTCTGACTGTCCTAACCAGCCACATCCATCCTGACTGTCTGTCTGACTGTCCTCACCCAGCCACATCCATCTGTCTGACTGTCCTCACCCAGCCACATCCATCCTGACTGTCTGTCTGACTGTCCTAACCCAGCCACATCCATCCTGACTGTCTGTCCTAACCCAGCCACATCCATCCCGACTGTCTGTCTGACTGTCCTAACCCAGCCACATCCATCTTGACCATCTGTCTGACTGTCCTAACATCATCCATCCTGACTGTCTGTTAGTCTGACTGTCCTAACCCAGCCACATCCATCCTGACTGTCTGTCTGTGCCCTAACTCAGCCACATCCATCCTGTCTGTCTGTCTGTCTGTCCTAACCCAGCCACATCCATCCTGGAACTGTCTGACTGTCTGTCTGTCCCCACCCAGCCACATCCATCCTGACTGTCTGACTGTCCTCACCCAGCCACATCCATCCTAACTGTCTGTCTGTCTTATCCCAGCCACATCCATCCTGTCTGTCTGTCTGTCCTAACCCAGCCACATCCATCCTGTCTGTCTGTCCCCACCCAGCCACATCCATCCTGACTGTCTGTCAGCCACATCCTAACCCAGCCACATCCATCCTGACTGTCTGTCTGACTGTCCTAATCCCCAGCCACATCCATCCTGACTGTCTGTCTGACTGTCCTAACCCAGCCACATCCATCCTGTCTGTCTGTCTGTCTGTCTGTCTGACTGTCCTAACCCAGCCACATCCATCCAGTCTGTCTGACTGTCCTAACCAGCCACATCCATCACTGTCCTGATCCTGTTCACCAGCCACATCCATCTTGACCATCTGTCTGTCCTAACCAGCCCATCCATCCATCCTGACTGTCTGTCTGTCTGTCTGTCCTAATAGCCACATCCATCCTGACTGTCTGTCTGTCCTAACCCAGCCACATCCATCCTGTCTGTCTGTCTGTCCATTCCTAACCCAGCCACATCCATCCTGTCTGTCTGTCTGTCTTATCCCAGCCACATCCATCCTGACTCTCTGTCTGACTGTCCTAACCCAGCCACATCCATCCTGTCTGTCTGACTGTCCTAACCCAGCCACATCCATCCATCCATCTGTCTGTCCTAACCCAGCCACATCCATCCTGTCTGTCTGACTGTCCTAACCCAGCCACATCCATCCTGATCCTGTCTGTCTGTCTGTCTGTCACATCCATGTCTGTCTGTCTGTCTGTCCTCACCAGCCACATCCATCCTGACTGTCTGTCTGTCTTATCCCAGCCACATCCATCCTGACTGTCTGTCCTAACCCAGCCACATCCATCCTGTCTGTCTGACTGTCCTAACCCAGCCACATCCATCCTGTCTGTCTGTCTGTCCTAACAGCCACATCCATCCTGACTGTCTGACTGTCCTCACCCAGCCACATCCAGCCTGACTGTCTGTCTGTCTTATGCCACATCCATCCTGTCTGTCTGTCTGTCTGTCCTAACCCAGCCACATCCATCCTGACTGTCCTAACCCAGCCACATCCATCCTGACTGTCTGATCTACAGCCACAAGCCAGCCACATCCATCCTGACTGTCTGACTGTCTAACCCAGCCACATCCATCCTGTCTGTCTGACTGTCCTAACCCAGCCACATCCATCCTGTCTGTCTGACTGTCCTCCCAGCCACATCCATCCTGTCTGTCTGACTGTCCTAACCCAGCCACATCCATCCAGACTGTCTGTCCTAACCCAGCCACATCCATCCTGTCTGTCTGACTGTCCTAACCCAGCCACATCCATCCTGTCTGTCTGTCTGTCCTAACCCAGCCACATCCATCCATCCTCTGTCTGTCTGTCTGTCTGTCTGTCTGTCTGTCCCCACCCAGCCATATCCATCCTGACTGTCTGACTGTCCTCACCCAGCCACATCCATCCTGACTGTCTGACTGTCCTCACCCAGCCACATCCATTCTGCCTGTCTGTCTGTCTGTCTTATCCCAGCCACATCCATTCTGTCTGTCTGTCTGTCCTAACCCAGCCCATCATCCCATCTGACTGTCTGCCACATCCATCTGACTGTCCTAACCCAGCCACATCCATCCTGTCCTGTCTGTCCTAACCCAGCCACATCCATCCTGTCTGTCTGTCTGTCCTAACCCACATCACATCTGTCCTGTCTGTCTGTCTGTCCTCACCAGCCACATCCATCCTGACTGTCTGACCAGCCACATCCATCCTGACTGTCTGACTGTCCTAACCCAGCCACATCCATCCTGACTGTCTGTCTGTCCTAACCCAGCCACATCCATCCTGTCTGTCTGTCTGTCCAACCCAGCCACATCCATCCTGTCTGTCTGACTGTCCTCACCAGCCACATCCATCCTAACTGTCTGTCCATCCCAGCCACATCCATCCTGACTGTCTGACTGTCCTAACCCAGCCACATCCATCCTGACTGTCTGTCTGTCCTCACCCAGCCACATCCATCCCTGTCTGTCTGACTGTCCTAACCCAGCCACATCCATCCTGTCTGTCTGTCTCCCTAACCCAGCCATCCATCCATCCAGCCACATCCATCTGTCTGTCTGTCTGTCCTAACCCAGCCACATCCATCCCTGTCCTAACCCAGCCACATCCATCCTGTCTGTCTGACTGTCCTAACCCAGCCACATCCATCCTGTCTGTCTGACTGTCCTAACCCAGCCACATCCATCCTGTCTGTCTGTCTGTCCTAACCCAGCCACATCCATCCTGACTGTCTGTCTGTCTGTCCTAACCCAGCCACATCCATCCTGACCATCTGTCTGACTGTCCTAACCAGCCACATCCATCCTGACTGTCTGTCTGACTGTCCTAACCCAGCCACATCCATCCTGTCTGTCTGTCCTAACCCAGCCACATCCATCCACTGTCTGTCCTCCAGCCACATCCATCCTCTGTCTGTCTGTCCTAACCCAACCCAGCTGTCCTAACCCAGCCACATCCATCCTGTCTGTCTGACTGTCCTAACCCAGCCACATCCATCCTGACTGTCTGTCTGTAGCCACATCCATCCTGTCTGTCTGACTGTCCTAACCAGCCACATCCATCCTGACTGTCTGTCTGTCAACCCTGTCTGTCTGTCTGTCTGTCTAACCCAGCCACATCCATCTGCCACATCCATCCTGACTGTCTGTCTGTCCAGCCACATCCATCCTGATCTGTCATCCTAACCCAGCCACATCCATCCTGTCTGTCTGTCTGTCCTAACCCAGCCACATCCATCCTGACTGTCTGTCTGACTGTCCTAACCCAGCCACATCCATCCTGTCTGTCTGTCCAACCCAGCCACATCCATCCTGACTGTCTGTCTGACTGTCCTAATCCCCAGCCACATCCATCCTGACTGTCTGTCTGTCTGACTGTCCTCACCCAGCCACATCTGTCTGTCTGTCTGTCCTAACCCAGCCACATCCATCCTGACTGTCTGACTGTCCTAACCCAGCCACATCCATCCTGACTGTCTGTCTGACTGTCCTCACCCAGCCACATCCATCTGTCTGTCTGACTGTCCTAACCCAGCCACATCCATCCTGACTGTCTGTCTGTCTGTCTGTCCTAACCCAGCCACATCCATCCTGTCTGTGTCCTAACCCAGCCACATCCATCCTCCATCTGTCTGTCTGTCCTAACCCAGCCACATCCATCCTGACTGTCTGTCTGTCTGACTGTCCTAACCCAGCCACATCCATCCCTCTGTCTGTCTGTCTGTCCTAACCCAGCCACATCCATCCATCTGTCTGACTGTCTGTCTAACCAGCCACATCCATCCTGACTGTCTGTCCTAACCCAGCCACATCCATCCTGTCTGTCTGACTGTCCTAACCCAGCCACATCCATCCTGTCTGTCTGTCTGTCCTAACCCAGCCACATCCATCCTGTCTGTCTGTCTGTCTGTCTGTCTGTCTGTCTGTCTGTCTGTCTGTCTGTCTGTCTGTCCCACCTAGCCACATCCATCCTGACTGTCTGTCTGTCCTTACCCAGCCACATCCATCCTGACTGTCTGACTGTCCTCACCCAGCCACATCCATCCTGTCTGTCTGTCTGTCTTATCCCAGCCACATCCATCCTGTCTGTCTGTCTGTCCTAACCCAGCCACATCCATCCTGTCTGTCTGACTGTCCTAACCCAGCCACATCCATCCTGACTGTCTGTCTGTCTAACCCAGCCACATCCATCCATCCTGTCCTGCCACATCCATCCTGACTGTCTGTCCTAACCCAGCCACATCCATCCTGTCTGTCTGTCTGTCCTAACCCAGCCACATCCATCTGACTGTCTGTCTGTCTTATCCCAGCCACATCCATCCTGACTGTCTGTCCTAACCCAGCCACATCCATCCTGTCTGTCTGACTGTCCTAACCCAGCCACATCCATCCTGTCTGTCTGTCTGTCCTAACCCAGCCACATCCATCCTGACTGTCTGACTGTCCTCACCCAGCCACATCCATCCTGACTGTCTGTCTGTCTTATCCCAGCCACATCCATCCTGTCTGTCTGTCTGTCCTCACCCAGCCACATCCATCCTGTCTGTCTGACTGTCCTAACCCAGCCACATCCATCCTGACTGTCTGTCTGACTGTCTGTCTGCCTAACCAGCCACATCCATCCTGACTGTCTGACTGTCCTCAGCCAGCCACATCCATCCTGACTGTCTGACTGTCCTCACCCAGCCACATCCATCCTGTCTGTCTGACCACCCAGCCACATCCATCCTGTCTGTCTGTCTTATCCCAGCCACATCCATCCTGTCTGTCTGTCTGTCCTAACCCAGCCACATCCATCCTGTCTGTCTGTCCTAACCCAGCCACATCCATCCTGTCTGTCTGACTGTCCTAACCCAGCCACATCCATCCTGTCTGTCTGTCTGTCCTAACCCAGCCCATCCATCCCTGTCTGTCTGTCTGTCTGTCTGTCTGTCCCCAGCCACATCCATCCTGTCTGTCTGACTGTCCTCACCCAGCCACATCCATCCTGACTGTCTGTCTGTCTTATCCCAGTCTGTCTGTCTGTCTGTCCTAACCCAGCCACATCCATCCTGTCTGTCTGACTGTCCTAACCCAGCCACATCCATCCCTGTCTGACTGTCCTAACCCAGCCACATCCATCCTGTCTGTCTGTCTGTCCTAACCCAGCCACATCCATCCTGTCTGTCTGACTGTCTGTCTAACCCAGCCACATCCATCCTGTCTGTCTGACTGTCCTAACCCAGCCACATCCATCCTGACTGTCTGTCTGTCTGTCTGTCCAGCCACATCCATCCACTGTCCTGTCTGTCTGTCTGTCTGTCCCCACCCAGCCACATCCATCCTGACTGTCTGTCCCCACCCAGCCACATCCATCCTGACTGTCTGTCTGACTGTCCTAACCCAGCCACATCCATCCTGACTGTCTGTCACTGTCCTCACCCAGCCACATCCATCCTGTCTGTCTGACTGTCCTAACCCAGCCACATCCATCCTGACTGTCTGTCTGACTGTCCTAACCCAGCCACATCCATCCTGTCTGTCTGTCTGTCCTGTCTGTCTGACTGTCCTAACCCAGCCACATCCATCCTGTCTGTCTGACTGTCCTAACCCAGCCACATCCATCTGACTGTCTGTCTGTCTGACTGTCCTAACCCAGCCACATCCATCTGACTGTCTGTCTGTCTGTCCTAACCCAGCCACATCCATCCTGTCTGTCTGACTGTCCTAACCCAGCCACATCCATCCTGACTGTCTGTCTGTCCTGTCTGTCTGACTGTCCTAACCCAGCCACATCCATCCTGTCTGTCTGACTGTCCTAACCCAGCCACATCCCACATCCATCCCCGACTGTCTGTCTGACTGTCCTAACCCAGCCACATCCATCTTGACCATCTGTCTGACTGTCCTAACCAGCCACATCCATCCTGACTGTCTGTCTGACTGTCCTAACCCAGCCACATCCATCCTGACTGTCTGTCCTAACTCAGCCACATCCATCCTGTCCGTCTGTCTGTCTGTCCTAACCCAGCCACATCCATCCTGACTGTCTGACTGTCTGTCTGTCCCCACCTAGCCACATCCATCCTGACTGTCTGACTGTCCTCACCCAGCCACATCCATCCTAACTGTCTGTCTGTCTTATCCCAGCCACATCCATCCTGACTGTCTGTCTGTCCTAACCCAGCCACATCCATCCTGTCTGTCTGTCCCCACCTAGCCACATCCATCCTGACTGTCTGTCTGTCTGTCCTAACCCAGCCACATCCATCCTGACTGTCTGTCTGACTGTCCTAACCCAGCCACATCCATCCTGACTGTCTGTCTGACTGTCCTAACCCAGCCACATCCATCCTGTCCGTCTGTCTGTCTGTCTGTCTGTCTGTCCTAACCCAGCCACATCCATCCAGACTGTCTGTCCTAACCCAGCCACATCCATCCTGTCTGTCTGACTGTCCTCACCCAGCCACATCCATCTTGACCATCTGTCTGACTGTCCTAACCAGCCACATCCATCCTGACTGTCTGTTAGTCTGACTGTCCTAACCCAGCCACATCCATCCTGTCCGTCTGTCTGTCCTAACCCAGCCACATCCATCCTGTCTGTCTGTCTGTCTGTCATTCCTAACCCAGCCACATCCATCCTGACTGTCTGACTGTCCTAACCAGCCACATCCATCCTGACTCTCTGTCTGACTGTCCTAACCCAGCCACATCCATCCTGTCTGTCTGACTGTCCTAACCCAGCCACATCCATCCTGTCTGTCTGTCTGTCCTAACGCAGCCACATCCATCCTGTCTGTCTGACTGTCCTAACCCAGCCACGTCCATCCTGACTGTCTGTCTGTCTGTCTGTCTGTCTGTCTGTCTGTCTGTCTGTCTGTCTGTCTGTCCTCACCTAGCCACATCCATCCTGACTGTCTGTCTGTCTTATCCCAGCCACATCCATCCTGACTGTCTGTCCTAACCCAGCCACATCCATCCTGTCTGTCTGACTGTCCTAACCCAGCCACATCCATCCTGTCTGTCTGTCTGTCCTAACCCAGCCACATCCATCCTGACTGTCTGACTGTCCTCACCCAGCCACATCCAGCCTGACTGTCTGTCTGTCTTATCCCAGCCACATCCATCCTGTCTGTCTGACTGTCCTAACCCAGCCACATCCATCCAGACTGTCTGTCTGACTGTCCTAACCCAGCCACATCCATCCTGACTGTCTGTACTAAGCCAGCCACATCCATCCTGACTGTCTGACTGTCCTAACCCAGCCACATCCATCCTGTCTGTCTGACTGTCCTAACCCAGCCACATCCATCCTGTCTGTCTGACTGTCCTAACCCAGCCACATCCATCCTGTCGGTCTGACTGTCCTAACCCAGCCACATCCATCCAGACTGTCTGTCCTAACCCAGCCACATCCATCCTGTCTGTCTGACTGTCCTAACCCAGCCACATCCATCCTGTCTGTCTGTCTGTCCTAACCCAGCCACATCCATCCTTTCTGTCTGTCTGTCTGTCTGTCTGTCTGTCCCCACCTAGCCATATCCATCCTGACTGTCTGACTGTCCTCACCCAGCCACATCCATCCTGACTGTCTGACTGTCCTCACCCAGCCACATCCAGCCTGTCTGTCTGTCTGTCTTATCCCAGCCACATCCATTCTGTCTGTCTGTCTGTCCTAACCCAGCCACATTCATCCTGTCTGTCTGACTGTCCTAACCCAGCCACATCCATCCAGACTGTCTGTCCTAACCCAGCCACATCCATCCTGTCTGTCTGACTGTCCTAACCCAGCCACATCCATCCTGTCTGTCTGTCTGTCCTCACCCAGCCACATCCATCCTGACTGTCTGTCTGTCTTATCCCAGCCACATCCATCCTGACTGTCTGTCCTAACCCAGCCACATCCATCCTGACTGTCTGTCCTAACCCAGCCACATCCATCCTGTCCGTCTGTCTGTCTGTCCTAACCCAGCCACATCCATCCTGACTGTCTGACTGTCTGTCTGTCCCCACCTAGCCACATCCATCCTGACTGTCTGACTGTCCTCACCCAGCCACATCCATCCTAACTGTCTGTCTGTCTTATCCCAGCCACATCCATCCTGACTGTCTGTCTGTCCTAACCCAGCCACATCCATCCTGTCTGTCTGTCCCCACCTAGCCACATCCATCCTGACTGTCTGTCTGACTGTCCTAACCCAGCCACATCCATCCTGACTGTCTGTCTGACTGCCCTAACCCAGCCACATCCATCCTGTCTGTCTGTCTGTCCTAACCCAGCCACATCCATCCTGTCTGTCTGTCCTAACCCAGCCACATCCATCCTGTCTGTCTGACTGTCCTCACCCAGCCACATCCATCTTGACCATCTGTCTGACTGTCCTAACCTAGCCACATCCATCCTGTCCGTCTGTCTGTCCTAACCCAGCCACATCCATCCTGTCTGTCTGTCTGTCTGTCATTCCTAACCCAGCCACATCCATCCTGTCTGTCTGACTGTCCTATCCCAGCCACATCCATCCTGACTGTCTGACTGTCCTAACCCAGCCACATCCATCCTGTCTGTCTGACTGTCCTAACCCAGCCACATCCATCCTGTCTGTCTGTCTGTCCTAACCCAGCTACATCCATCCTGTCTGTCTGACTGTCCTAACCCAGCCACATCCATCCCTGACTGTCTGTCCTAACCCAGCCACATCCATCCTGTCTGTCTGCCACATCCTGTCTGTCCGTCTGTCTGTCTAACCCAGCCACATCCATCCTGTCTGTCTGTCTGTCTGTCCTCACCTAGCCACATCCATCCTGACTGTCTGTCTGTCCTCCCAGCCACATCCATCCTGACTGTCTGTCCTAACCCAGCCACATCCATCCTGACTGTCTGTCTGTCCTAACCCAGCCACATCCATCCTGTCTGTCTGTCTGTCCCACCCAGCCACATCCATCCTGACTGTCTGTCTGACTGTCCTCACCCAGCCACATCCAGCCACATCTGTCTGTCTGTCTCCCAGCCACATCCGTCTGTCTGTCTGTCTGTCCTAACCCAGCCACATCCATCCTGTCTGTCTGACTGTCCTAACCCAGCCACATCCATCCTGACTGTCTCTGACTGTCCTAACCAGCCACATCCATCCTGACTGTCTGTCTGACTAACCCAGCCACATCCATCCTGACTGTCTGTCTGACTGTCCTAACCCAGCCACATCCATCCCTGTCTGTCTGTCTGTCCTAACCCAGCCACATCCATCCTGTCTGTCTGACTGTCCTAACCCAGCCACGTCCATCCTCCTGTCTGTCTGTCTGTCTGTCTGTCCTAACCCAGCCACATCCATCCTGTCTGTCTGACTGTCCTAACCAGCCACATCCATCCTGACTGTCTGTCTCCTAACCCAGCCACATCCATCCTGTCTGTCTGACTGTCCTAACCCAGCCACATCCATCCTGTCTGTCTGTCCTAACCCAGCCACATCCATCCATCTGTCTGTCTGTCTGTCCTGTCTGTCTGTCTGTCCATCTGTCTGTCTGTCTGTCCCCACCTAGCCATATCCATCCACTGTCCTCACCCAGCCACATCCATCCTGACTGTCTGACTGTCCTCACCCAGCCACATCCAGCCTGTCTGTCTGTCTGTCTTATCCCAGCCACATCCATTCTGTCTGTCTGTCTGTCCTAACCCAGCCACATCCATCCTGTCTGTCTGACTGTCCTAACCCAGCCACATCCATCCAGACTGTCTGTCCTAACCCAGCCACATCCATCCTGTCTGTCTGACTGTCCTAACCCAGCCACATCCATCCTGTCTGTCTGTCTGTCCTCACCCAGCCACATCCATCCTGACTGTCTGTCTGTCTTATCCCAGCCACATCCATCCTGACTGTCTGTCCTAACCCAGCCACATCCATCCTGTCTGTCTGACTGTCCTAACCCAGCCACATCCATCCTGTCTGTCTGTCTGTCCTAACCCAGCCACATCCATCCTGACTGTCTGACTGTCCTCACCCAGCCACATCCAGCCTGACTGTCTGTCTGTCTTATCCCAGCCACATCCATTCTGTCTGTCTGTCTGTCCTCACCCAGCCACATCCATCCTGTCTGTCTGACTGTCTGTCTGTCTGTCCAGCCACATCCATCCAGACTGTCTGTCTGACTGTCCTAACCCAGCCACATCCATCCTGACTGTCTGTACTAAGCCAGCCACATCCATCCTGACTGTCTGTTTGTCTGACTGTCCTCACCCAGCCACATCCATCCTGTCTGTCTGACTGTCCTAACCCAGCCACATCCATCCTGTCTGTCTGTCTGTCCTAACCCAGCCACATCCATCCTGTCTGTCTGACTGTCCTAACCCAGCCACATCCATCCAGACTGTCTGTCCTAACCCAGCCACATCCATCCTGTCTGTCTGACTGTCCTAACCCAGCCACATCCATCCTGTCTGTCTGTCTGTCCTAACCCAGCCACATCCATCCATCCTGTCTGTCTGTCTGTCTGTCTGTCTGTCTGTCCCCACCTAGCCATTTCCATCCTGACTGTCTGACTGTCCTCACCCAGCCACATCCAGCCTGACTGTCTGTCTGTCTTATCCCAGCCACATCCATTCTGTCTGTCTGTCTGTCTGTCCTAACCCAGCCACATCCATCCTGTCTGTCTGACTGTCCTAACCCAGCCACATCCATCCTGTCTGTCTGACTGTCCTAACCCAGCCACATCCATCCTGTCTGTCTGTCTGTCCTAACCCAGCCACATCCATCCTGTCTGTCTGTCTGTCTGTCTGTCTGTCTGTCTGTCTGTCTGTCTGTCTGTCTGTCTGTCTGTCTGTCTGTCTGTCTGTCTGTCTGTCTGTCCCCACCTAGCCATATCCATCCTGACTGTCTGACTGTCCTCACCCAGCCACATCCATCCTGACTGTCTGACTGTCCTAACCCAGCCACATCCATCCTGACTGTCTGTCTGTCCTCACCCAGCCACATCCATCCTGTCTGTCTGACTGTCCTAACCCAGCCACATCCATCCTGTCTGTCTGACTGTCCTAACCCAGCCACATCCATCCTGACTGTCTGTCTGTCCTCACCCAGCCACATCCATCCTGTCTGTCTGACTGTCCTAACCCAGCCACATCCATCCTGTCTGTCTGACTGTCCTAACCCAGCCACATCCATCCTGTCTGTCTGACTGTCCTAACCCAGCCACATCCATCCTGTCTGTCTGACTGTCCTAACCCAGCCACATCCATCCTGACTGTCTGTCTGTCCTCACCCAGCCACATCCATCCTGTCTGTCTGACTGTCCTAACCCAGCCACATCCATCCTGTCTGTCTGACTGTCCTAACCCAGCCACATCCATCCTGACTGTCTGTCTGTCCTCACCCAGCCACATCCATCCTGACTGTCTGACTGTCCTAACCCAGCCACATCCATCCTGACTGTCTGTCTGTCCTCACCCAGCCACATCCATCCTGTCTGTCTGACTGTCCTAACCCAGCCACATCCGTCACGGACACCGACATCTTGCTTCCAGACAAACTAAACACCTTCTTTTCCCACTTTGAGGATAATACAGTGCACTGTACACTGACCAAGGATTGCGGACCCCCCCTCTCCTTCTCTGTGGCCGATGTGAGTAAGACACTTAAACGTGTTAATCCTCGCAAGGCAGCTGGCCCAGATGGCATCCCTAGCTGCGTCCTCAGAGCATGAGCAGACCAGCTGGCTAGTGTGTTTACGGTCATATTCAATCGCTCCCTATCCCAGGCTGCTGTCCCCACATGCTTCAAGATTTTCAACCATTGTTCCTGTACAAAAGAAGGCAAAGATAACTGAACTAAATTACCATCGCACCATAGCACTCACTTCTGTCATCATGAAGCACTTTGAGAGACTAGTCAAGGATCACATCACCTCCACCCTACCTGACACAATAGACCCACTTCAGTTTGCATACCGCCATAACAGGTCCACAGACGATGCATTCACCATCACACTGCACACTGCCCTATCCCATCTGGACATGAGGAATACCATAGTACCCTCCAAACTCATCATTAAGCTTGAGACCCTGGGTCTTGACCCCGTCCTGTGCAATTGGGTCCTGGACTTTCTGACGGCCGCCCCCAGGTAGTGAAGGCAGGAAACAACATCTCTGTCCTAACCTAACAACATTGACGGGATAGATGTGGAGAAGGTGGAAAGTTTTAAGTTCCTGGGCATACACATCACAGACAAACTGAAATGGTCCACCCACGAAACAGCTCCTCTTCAACCTCAGGAGGCTGAAGAAATTTAGCTTGTCACTGAAAACCCTCACAAACTTCTACAGGTGCACAATTGAAAGCATCCTGTCGGGAAATATCACCGCCTGGTATGGCAACTGCTCCGCCCACAACCGTAAGGCTCTCCAGAGGGTAGTGAGGTCTGCACAACGCATCACCCCGGGCAAACTACCTGCCCTCCAGGACACCTACACCACCCAATGTCACAGGAAGGCCATAAAGATCATCAAGCACATCAACCACCCGAACCACTGCCTGTTCACCCCGCTATCATCCAGAAGGCGAGGTCAGTACAGGGGCATCAAAGCTGGGACCGAGAGACTGAAAAACAGCTTCTATCTCAAGGCCATCAGGCTGTTAAACAGCCATCACTAACACAGAGAGGCTGCTGCCTAGATACAGACTCATATCACTGGCCACTTTAATAAATGGATCATTAGTCACTTTAAACAATGCCACTTAAATAATGTTTACATATCTTACATTACTCATATCATGTCTGTACAGTACATTATACCATCTGCTGTACCTTGCCGATGCCGCTCGGCCATCACTCAT
Source organism: Oncorhynchus nerka (assembly GCF_034236695.1). Taxonomy (NCBI): domain Eukaryota; kingdom Metazoa; phylum Chordata; class Actinopteri; order Salmoniformes; family Salmonidae; genus Oncorhynchus; species Oncorhynchus nerka. The sequence goes on from NW_027040462.1 coordinate 126,798, forward strand.
CCATATATTTATATGTACACATTCTTATTCCATCCCTTTACATTGTGTGTATGAGGTAGTGGTTGTGGAATTGTTAAATTACATGTTAGATATTACTGCATTGTCGGAACTAGAAACACAAGCTTTTCGCTACACTCGCATTAACATCTGCTGAACATTGGACCTATTCCATATACTGTCTAATACACCAGGTGTAGGTAACTCACCTGTCTGCTGTAAACATATTGTGTTACATTGGACCTATTCCTATTACTGTCTAAAACACCAGGTGTAGGTAACTCACCTGTCTGCTGTAAACATATTGTACTACATTGGACCTATTCCACATACTGTCTAATACACCAGGTGTAGGTAACTCACCTGTCTGCTGTAAACATATTGTACTACATTGGACCTATTCCACATACTGTCTAAAACACCAGGTGTAGGTAACTCACCTGTCTGCTGTAAACATATTCTACTACATTGGACCTATTCCACATACTGTCTAATACACCAGGTGTAGGTAACTCACCTGTCTGCTGTAAACAGACAGCTGCCTGGACCTATTCCACATACTGTCTAATACTCCAGGTGTAGGTAACTCACCTGTCTGCTGTAAACATATTCTACTACATTGGACCTATTCCACATACTGTCTAATACTCCAGGTGTAGGTAACTCACCTGTCTGCTGTAAACATATTGTGTTACATTGGACCTATTCCACATACTGTCTAATAAACCAGGTGTAGGTAACTCACCTGTCTGCTGTCAACATATTGTGTTACATTGGACCTATTCCACATACTGTCTAATACACCAGGTGTAGGTAACTCACCTGTCTGCTGTCAACATATTGTGTTACATTGGACCTATTCCACATACTGTCTAATACACCAGGTGTAGGTAACTCACCTGTCTGCTGTCAACATATTGTGTTACATTGGACCTATTCCACATACTGTCTAATACACCAGGTGTAGGTAACTCACCTGTCTGCTGTAAACATATTGTGTTACATTGGACCTATTCCACATACTGTCTAATACACCAGGTGTAGGTAACTCACCTGTCTGCTGTAAACATATTGTGTTACATTGGACCTATTCCACATACTGTCTAATACACCAGGTGTAGGTAACTCACCTGTCTGCTGTAAACATATTGTGTTACATTGGACCTATTCCACATACTGTCTAATACACCAGGTGTAGGTAACTCACCTGTCTGCTGTAAACATATTGTGTTACATTGGACCTATTCCACATACTGTCTAATACACCAGGTGTAGGTAACTCACCTGTCTGCTGTAAACATATTCTACTACATTGGACCTATTCCACATACTGTCTAATACACCAGGTGTAGGTAACTCACCTGTCTGCTGTAAACAGACAGCTGTCTGGACCTATTCCACATACTGTCTAATACTCCAGGTGTAGGTAACTCACCTGTCTGCTGTAAACATATTCTACTACATTGGACCTATTCCACATACTGTCTAATACTCCAGGTGTAGGTAACTCACCTGTCTGCTGTAAACATATTGTGTTACATTGGACCTATTCCACATACTGTCTAATACACCAGGTGTAGGTAACTCACCTGTCTGCTGTAAACATATTGTGTTACATTGGACCTATTCCACATACTGTCTAATACTCCAGGTGTAGGTAACTCACCTGTCTGCTGTAAACATATTGTGTTACATTGGACCTATTCCACATACTGTCTAATACACCAGGTGTAGGTAACTCACCTGTCTGCTGTAAACATATTGTGTTACATTGGACCTATTCCACATACTGTCTAATAAACCAGGTGTAGGTAACTCACCTGTCTGCTGTCAACATATTGTGTTACATTGGACCTATTCCACATACTGTCTAATACACCAGGTGTAGGTAACTCACCTGTCTGCTGTAAACATATTGGGTTACATTGGACATATTCCACATACTGTCTAATACACCAGGTGTAGGTAACTCACCTGTCTGCTGTAAACATATTCTACAATGTGAGTGAAATACATTGGACCTATTCCACATACTGTCTAATACTCCAGGTGTAGGTAACTCACCTGTCTGCTGTCAACATATTGTGTTACATTGGACCTATTCCACATACTGTCTAATACACCAGGTGTAGGTAACTCACCTGTCTGCTGTCAACATATTGTGTTACATTGGACCTATTCCACATACTGTCTAATACTCCAGGTGTAGGTAACTCACCTGTCCGCTCTGAGCTGACACACAATCCCCAGCACATCTACCACTCCCTCCAGCTCCAACTGACGACAGCCTATCGTCGTGGCGATGAAGCAGCCCGTTCGGCCAATCCCTGCGCTACACAACGATGACGGGTCCCTGCGATGGGGAGCCCGTCCTGTCCTCCTCCACGTCTCTCATCAGCTGGAGCAGGGGCTGGGCGCTGTCTGGGGTCTTATGGTCCGGCCACGATGTGTACCAGTAGTGCTTCACCACACGACTCTGGGCCCCTTGCTGTGAATGAGACAAAGACACACACAGAGTTTGAGTAAGATCAAGATTGTGGTTTCAGTCTAGTTTAAAGTAACTGTCCAGTGTTAACAAATTTGTATGAAATATGAGCTATAATCAATGACAATGTGAGTGAAATAGTTTTCCTTCTAAACATTTTTTATGAATTATGTTATAAAGCAGCTTTTCTGTTTTGGAATGGTGTGGTCGTACCCCAACCACAGAATGGTCTGGTCGTACCCCAACAACAGAATGGTGTGGTCGTACCCCAACAACAGAATGGTGTGGGTGTACCCCAACAACAGAATGGTGTGGTCGTACCCCAACAACAGAATGGTGTGGTCATACCCCAACAACAGAATGGTGTGGTCGTACCCCAACAACAGAATGGTCTGGTCGTACCCCAACAACAGAATGGTGTGGTCGTACCCCAACAACAGAATGGTGTGGGTGTACCCCAACAACAGAATGGTGTGGTCATACCCCAACAACAGAATGGTGTGGGTGTACCCCAACAACAGAATAGTGTGGGCGTACCCCAACAACAGAATGGTGTGGTCGTACCCCAACAACAGAATGGTGTGGTCGTACCCCAACAACAGAATGGTGTGGGTGTACCCCAACAACAGAATGGTGTGGGTGTACCCCAACAACAGAATGGTGTGGGTGTACCCCAACAACAGAATGGTGTGGTCGTACCCCAACAACAGAATAGTGTGGGCGTACCCCAACAATAGAATGGTGTGGGTGTACCCCAACAACAGAATGGTGTGGGCGTACCCCAACAATAGAATGGTGTGGGTGTACCCCAACAACAGAATGGTGTGGGTGTATACCGGTCATAAAAAATATTAATGCAAGTAGATCGCTGATTGGTCAGTTCATCCTCTGAGAAAATAGCATTTTGGAAACGGTCTGTTTGAAATAAATGTTTCAGGTGTTTTTTTTAAGTGTTTTATTTTCTCCAAAGTATGCTTTGGTCACAAATACGAGTAGGGCCTATAGGATGAGTCAACATTATTTGGGTATGAGTCAACAAAACATGAACTTTTAAAAGTGTAGATTTCCAATGGAGAGTTAATGAAGTGTATAGAAAATAGATAGAAACCCACAGCAACCCAGTACGGTCAATGGGTTCCATCCCGAAGTGAAAAGTACCTTCAGGTTGAGGGTCCGACAGGTGTAGTTGTCACACTCTGTCACGTTGTTAATGAGCACCTCCACCTTGCCATAGATACCACGCCTCTCTGGCCAGTACAGAACACATTTCTGGAAGAGACAACATCATTGATCATTACACATGTTATCGTATCACCAATCATTATTGATCCATTAAACCCTGTCAATAACACATGATAAACAGGATTATGTCATGTAATCCTGTCAAATTTACATGTGTAGAATCACGTATATATTTGTTTACACCTATCTATGAGTTCCTGTGTGTGTGTGTGTGTGTGTGTGTGTGTGTGTGTGTGTGTGTGTGTGTGTGTGTGTGTGTGTGTGTGTGTGTGTGTGTGTGTTAGGGTTGAATATTTTCCCGGGTTTAAAAAAAAAAAAATCACCCTGAGAATAAATCACTTTTCTCCCAATCATTCTCAAGCATAGAAACCATATAAATATACTTCAAAATGTCATTTGATTAGAGCTTTGATCAGCATGACAAATCAAGCCTGATGCTACCTGAGACTGATGCTACCTGAGACTGATGCTACCTGAGACTGATGCTACCTGAGACTGATGCTACCTGAGCCTGATGCTACCTGAGCCTGATGCTACCTGAGCCTGATGCTACCTGAGCCTGATGCTACCTGAGCCTGATGCTACCTGAGACTGATGCTACCTGAGACTGATGCTACCTGAGACTGATGCTACCTGAGCCTGATGCTACCTGAGACTGATGCTACCTGAGACTGATGCTACCTGAGCCTGATGCTACCTGAGCCTGATGCTACCCGAGCCTGAATATTAGCTGACTGCTTGCTGTCTGGGAACAGCTCTGTCTCAGCTGTCTGGGAACAGTTTAGCTGTCTGGAAACAGCTTTCAGTGTTATTTTTCCCGGGGAAAAGGGACTGGGTTCGGGCGGTAAATCTCTGTAACCCATGCTCCCGCTATCCAACCCTAGTATGTGTGTGTGTGTGTGTGTGTGTGTGTGTGTGTGTGTGTGTGTGTGTGTGTGTGTGTGTGTGTGTGTGTGTGTAACAGACGTGAAAGGCCTGAATATAGGCTAAACACACACACACTGTGTGTGTGTGAGTGTGTGAGTGAGTGAGTGAGTGAGTGGTGGTGGTGAGTGAGTGAGTGGTGGTGGTGGTGAGTGGTGAGTGAGTGAGTGAGTGAGTGCACCCGTACCTCGTTCTTTTCCCTGAGCTTGGTGATCATGATGATGACAGGACAGTCTTCCTGCCAGGCCATCTGCCAGAAATCATTCACTGTGTTGATCATGGGACCCTGGGTGGCGATGTAGGCCTTCTCATCGCCTAGGTAACCCTGCAGAGGTTAGAGAGAGGTAGGGAGGGAGGGAGGGAGGGAGGGAGGGAGGGAGGGAGGGAGGGAGGGAGGGAGGGCTATTAGTTAACTGGTACACAGGAATTCTTGACTGGACCAAAAGAGTTTTTGTAAATCGTCATTAGACTGGGGACTTGTTAAGGCTGATGAATGGACAGGTTGTTTAGACAGCAGAGTCACGAACCCATTCATTAGGTGTTTGTATTTCTGTCTTAATGTGTGCGGCTATTTATTTATTTATTTTTTATTTAACCTTTATTTAACTAGGAAAGTAAGTTAAGAACCAATTTACAATGACGGCCTACCGCGGCCAAACCCGGACCACGCTGGGCCAATTGTGCACCGCCCCATGGGACTCTCAATCAGCAGGTCTGATTATCCTCTATGGTGTTAGCTACTGTCCAGAGAGAGAGAGATAAACCACAGCAGGTCTGATTATCCTCTATGGTGTTAGCTACTGTCCAGAGAGAGAGAGATAAACCACAGCAGGTATGATTATCCTCTATGGTGTTAGCTACTGTCCAGGGAGAGAGAGATAAACCACAGCAGGTCTGATTATCCTCTATGGTGTTAGCTACTGTCCAGGGAGAGAGAGATAAACCACAGCAGGTCTGATTATCCACTATGGTGTTAGCTACTGTCCAGAGAGAGAGAGATAAACCCCAGCAGGTCTGATTATCCACTATGGTGTTAGCTACTGTCCAGGGAGAGAGAGATAAACCACAGCAGGTCTGATTATCCTCTATGGTGTTAGCTACTGTCCAGAGAGAGAGAGATAAACCACAGCAGGTCTGATTATCCTCTATGGTGTTAGCTACTGTCCAGGGAGAGATAAACCACAGCAGGTCTGATTATCCTCTATGGTGTTAGCTACTGTCCAGAGAGAGAGAGATAAACCACAGCAGGTCTGATTATCCTCTATGGTGTTAGGTACTGTCCAGGGAGAGAGAGAGATAAACCACAGCAGGTCTGATTATCCTCTATGGTGTTAGCTACTGTCCAGAGAGAGAGAGATAAACCACAGCAGGTCTGATTATCCACTATGGTGTTAGCTACTGTCCAGGGAGAGAGAGATAAACCCCAGCAGGTCTGATTATCCTCTATGGTGTTAGCTACTGTCCAGAGAGAGATAAACCACAGCAGGTCTGATTATCCTCTATGGTGTTAGCTACTGTCCAGGGAGAGAGAGATAAACCACAGCAGGTCTGATTATCCTCTATGGTGTTAGCTACTGTCCAGAGAGAGAGAGATAAACCACAGCAGGTCTGATTATCCTCTATGGTGTTAGCTACTGTCCAGGGAGAGAGAGATAAACCACAGCAGGTCTGATTATCCACTATGGTGTTAGCTACTGTCCAGAGAGAGAGAGAGATAAACCACGGCAGGTCTGATTATCCTCTATGGTGTTAGCTACTGTCCAGAGAGAGATAAACCACAGCAGGTCTGATTATCCTCTATGGTGTTAGCTACTGTCCAGGGAGAGATAAACCACAGCAGGTCTGATTATCCTCTATGGTGTTAGCTACTGTCCAGAGAGAGAGAGATAAACCACAGCAGGTCTGATTATCCTCTATGGTGTTAGCTACTGTCCAGGGAGAGATAAACCACAGCAGGTCTGATTATCCTCTATGGTGTTAGCTACTGTCCAGAGAGAGAGAGAGATTATCCTCTATGGTGTTAGCTACTGTCCAGGGAGAGATAAACCACAGCAGGTCTGATTATCCTCTATGGTGTTAGCTACTGTCCAGAGAGAGATAAACCACAGCAGGTCTGATTATCCTCTATGGTGTTAGCTACTGTCCAGGGAGAGAGAGATAAACCACAGCAGGTCTGATTATCCTCTATGGTGTTAGCTACTGTCCAGAGAGAGAGAGAGATAAACCACAGCAGGTCTGATTATCCTCTATGGTGTTAGCTACTGTCCAGAGAGAGAGATAAACCACAGCAGGTCTGATTATCCTCTATGGTGTTAGCTACTGTCCAGAGAGAGATAGATAAACCACAGCAGGTCTGATTATCCTCTATGGTGTTAGCTACTGTCCAGGGAGAGATAAACCACAGCAGGTCTGATTATCCTCTATGGTGTTAGCTACTGTCCAGAGAGAGAGATAAACCACAGCAGGTCTGATTATCCTCTATGGTGTTAGCTACTGTCCAGGGAGAGATAAACCACAGCAGGTCTGATTATCCTCTATGGTGTTAGCTACTGTCCAGAGAGAGAGAGATAAACCACAGCAGGTCTGATTATCCTCTATGGTGTTAGCTACTGTCCAGGGAGAGATAAACCACAGCAGGTCTGATTATCCTCTATGGTGTTAGCTACTGTCCAGAGAGAGAGAGATAAACCACAGCAGGTCTGATTATCCTCTATGGTGTTAGCTACTGTCCACAGAGAGAGAGATAAACCACAGCAGGTCTGATTATCCTCTATGGTGTTAGCTACTGTCCAGAGAGAGAGAGATAAACCACAGCAGGTCTGATTATCCCTTATGGTGTTAGCTACTGTCCAGGGAGAGAGAGATAAACCACAGCAGGTCTGATTAGCCTCTATGGTGTTAGCTACTGTCCAGAGAGAGAGAGATAAACCACAGCAGGTCTGATTATCCTCTATGGTGTTAGCTACTGTCCAGAGAGAGAGATAAACCACAGCAGGTCTGATTATCCTCTATGGTGTTAGCTACTGTCCAGAGAGAGAGATAAACCACAGCAGGTCTGATTATCCTCTATGGTGTTAGCTACTGTCCAGGGAGAGAGAGATAAACCACAGCAGGTCTGATTATCCTCTATGGTGTTAGCTACTGTCCAGAGAGAGAGAGAGATAAACCACAGCAGGTCTGATTATCCTCTATGGTGTTAGCTACTGTCCAGAGAGAGATAAACCACAGCAGGTCTGATTATCCTCTATGGTGTTAGCTACTGTCCAGGGAGAGAGAGATAAACCACAGCAGGTCTGATTATCCTCTATGGTGTTAGCTACTGTCCAGAGAGAGAGAGATAAACCACAGCAGGTCTGAATATCCTCTATGGTGTTAGCTACTGTCCAGAGAGAGAGAGATAAACCACAGCAGGTCTGATTATCCTCTATGGCGTTAGCTACTGTCCAGAGAGAGAGAGATAAACCACAGCAGGTCTGATTATCCTCTATGGTGTTAGCTACTGTCCAGGGAGAGATAAACCACAGCAGGTCTGATTATCCTCTATGGTGTTAGCTACTGTCCAGAGAGAGAGAGATAAACCACAGCAGGTCTGAATATCCTCTATGGTGTTAGCTACTGTCCAGATAGAGATAAACCACAGCAGGTCTGATTATCCTCTATGGTGTTAGCTACTGTCCAGAGAGAGAGAGAGAGATAAACCACAGCAGGTCTGATTATCCACTATGGTGTTAGCTACTGTCCAGAGAGAGATAAACCACAGCAGGTCTGATTATCCTCTATGGTGTTAGCTACTGTCCAGAGAGAGAGATAAACCACAGCAGGTCTGATTATCCTCTATGGTGTTAGCTACTGTCCAGAGAGAGAGAGATAAACCACAGCAGGTCTGATTATCCACTATGGTGTTAGCTACTGTCCAGAGAGAGATAAACCACAGCAGGTCTGATTATCCTCTATGGTGTTAGCTACTGTCCAGAGAGAGAGAGATAAACCACAGCAGGTCTGATTATCCTCTATGGTGTTAGCTACTGTCCAGAGAGAGAGAGATAAACCACAGCAGGTCTGATTATCCTCTATGGCGTTAGCTACTGTCCAGAGAGAGAGAGAGATAAACCACAGCAGGTCTGATTATCTTCTATGGTGTTAGCTACTGTCCAGAGAGAGAGAGATAAACCACAGCAGGTCTGATTATCCTCTATGGTGTTAGCTACTGTCCAGGGAGAGATAAACCACAGCAGGTCTGATTATCCTCTATGGTGTTAGCTACTGTCCAGAGAGAGAGAGAGATAAACCACAGCAGGTCTGATTATCCTCTATGGTGTTAGCTACTGTCCAGGGAGAGATAAACCACAGCAGGTCTGATTATCCTCTATGGTGTTAGCTACTGTCCAGAGAGAGAGAGATAAACCACAGCAGGTCTGATTATCCTCTATGGTGTTAGCTACTGTCCAGAGAGAGAGAGATAAACCACAGCAGGTCTGATTATCCTCTATGGTGTTAGCTACTGTCCAGAGAGAGATAAACCACAGCAGGTCTGATTATCCCTTATGGTGTTAGCTACTGTCCAGGGAGAGAGAGATAAACCACAGCAGGTCTGATTAGCCTCTATGGTGTTAGCTACTGTCCAGAGAGAGAGAGATAAACCACAGCAGGTCTGATTATCCTCTATGGTGTTAGCTACTGTCCAGAGAGAGAGAGATAAACCACAGCAGGTCTGATTATCCTCTATGGTGTTAGCTACTGTCCAGAGAGAGAGAGATAAACCACAGCAGGTCTGATTATCCTCTATGGTGTTAGCTACTGTCCAGGGAGAGAGATAAACCACAGCAGGTCTGATTATCCTCTATGGTGTTAGCTACTGTCCAGAGAGAGAGAGATAAACCACAGCAGGTCTGATTATCCTCTATGGTGTTAGCTACTGTCCAGAGAGAGAGAGATAAACCACAGCAGGTCTGATTATCCTCTATGGTGTTAGCTACTGTCCAGGGAGAGAGAGATAAACCACAGCAGGTCTGATTATCCTCTATGGTGTTAGCTACTGTCCAGAGAGAGAGATAAACCACAGCAGGTCTGAATATCCTCTATGGTGTTAGCTACTGTCCAGAGAGAGAGAGATAAACCACAGCAGGTCTGATTATCCTCTATGGCGTTAGCTACTGTCCAGAGAGAGAGAGAGATAAACCACAGCAGGTCTGATTATCCTCTATGGTGTTAGCTACTGTCCAGGGAGAGATAAACCACAGCAGGTCTGATTATCCTCTATGGTGTTAGCTACTGTCCAGAGAGAGAGAGATAAACCACAGCAGGTCTGAATATCCTCTATGGTGTTAGCTACTGTCCAGAGAGAGATAAACCACAGCAGGTCTGATTATCCTCTATGGTGTTAGCTACTGTCCAGAGAGAGAGAGAGATAAACCACAGCAGGTCTGATTATCCACTATGGTGTTAGCTACTGTCCAGAGAGAGATAAACCACAGCAGGTCTGATTATCCTCTATGGTGTTAGCTACTGTCCAGAGAGAGAGAGATAAACCACAGCAGGTCTGATTATCCTCTATGGTGTTAGCTACTGTCCAGAGAGAGAGAGAGAGATAAACCACAGCAGGTCTGATTATCCACTATGGTGTTAGCTACTGTCCAGAGAGAGATAAACCACAGCAGGTCTGATTATCCTCTATGGTGTTAGCTACTGTCCAGAGAGAGAGAGATAAACCACAGCAGGTCTGATTATCCTCTATGGTGTTAGCTACTGTCCAGAGAGAGAGAGATAAACCACAGCAGGTCTGATTATCCTCTATGGCGTTAGCTACTGTCCAGAGAGAGAGAGAGATAAACCACAGCAGGTCTGATTATCTTCTATGGTGTTAGCTACTGTCCAGAGAGAGAGAGATAAACCACAGCAGGTCTGATTATCCTCTATGGTGTTAGCTACTGTCCAGGGAGGGAGAGATAAACCACAGCAGGTCTGAATTTCCTCTATGGTGTTAGCTACTGTCCAGAGAGAGAGAGATAAACCACAGCAGGTCTGATTATCCTCTATGGTGTTAGGTCCTGTCCAGGGAGAGAGAGAGATAAACCACAGCAGGTCTGATTATCCTCTATGGTGTTAGCTACTGTCCAGAGAGAGAGAGATAAACCACAGCAGGTCTGATTATCCTCTATGGTGTTAGCTACTGTCCAGGGAGAGAGAGATAAACCCCAGCAGGTCTGATTATCCTCTATGGTGTTAGCTACTGTCCAGAGAGAGATAAACCACAGCAGGTCTGATTATCCTCTATGGAGTTAGCTACTGTCCAGGGAGAGAGAGAGATAAACCACAGCAGGTCTGATTATCCTCTATGGTGTTAGCTACTGTCCAGGGAGAGAGAGATAAACCACAGCAGGTCTGATTATCCTCTATGGTGTTAGCTACTGTCCAGAGAGAGAGATAAACCACAGCAGGTCTGATTATCCTCTATGGTGTTAGCTACTGTCCAGGGAGAGAGAGATAAACCACAGCAGGTCTGATTATCCTCTATGGTGTTAGCTACTGTCCAGAGAGAGAGAGAGATAAACCACAGCAGGTCTGATTATCCTCTATGGTGTTAGCTACTGTCCAGAGAGAGAGAGATAAACCACAGCAGGTCTGATTATCCTCTATGGTGTTAGCTACTGTCCAGGGAGAGAGAGATAAACCACAGCAGGTCTGATTATCCTCTATGGTGTTAGCTACTGTCCAGAGAGAGAGAGATAAACCACAGCAGGTCTGAATATCCTCTATGGTGTTAGCTACTGTCCAGAGAGAGAGAGATAAACCACAGCAGGTCTGATTATCCTCTATGGCGTTAGCTACTGTCCAGAGAGAGAGATAAACCACAGCAGGTCTGATTATCCTCTATGGTGTTAGCTACTGTCCAGGGAGAGATAAACCACAGCAGGTCTGATTATCCTCTATGGTGTTAGCTACTGTCCAGAGAGAGAGAGATAAACCACAGCAGGTCTGAATATCCTCTATGGTGTTAGCTACTGTCCAGAGAGAGATAAACCACAGCAGGTCTGATTATCCTCTATGGTGTTAGCTACTGTCCAGAGAGAGAGAGATAAACCACAGCAGGTCTGATTATCCACTATGGTGTTAGCTACTGTCCAGAGAGATAAACCACAGCAGGTCTGATTATCCTCTATGGTGTTAGCTACTGTCCAGAGAGAGAGAGAGATAAACCACAGCAGGTCTGATTATCCTCTATGGTGTTAGCTACTGTCCAGAGAGAGAGAGATAAACCACAGCAGGTCTGATTATCCACTATGGTGTTAGCTACTGTCCAGAGAGAGATAAACCACAGCAGGTCTGATTATCCTCTATGGTGTTAGCTACTGTCCAGAGAGAGAGATAAACCACAGCAGGTCTGATTATCCTCTATGGTGTTAGCTACTGTCCAGAGAGAGAGAGATAAACCACAGCAGGTCTGATTATCCTCTATGGCGTTAGCTACTGTCCAGAGAGAGAGAGAGATAAACCACAGCAGGTCTGATTATCTTCTATGGTGTTAGCTACTGTCCAGAGAGAGAGAGATAAACCACAGCAGGTCTGATTATCCTCTATGGTGTTAGCTACTGTCCAGGGAGGGAGAGATAAACCACAGCAGGTCTGAATTTCCTCTATGGTGTTAGCTACTGTCCAGAGAGAGAGAGATAAACCACAGCAGGTCTGATTATCCTCTATGGTGTTAGGTCCTGTCCAGGGAGAGAGAGAGATAAACCACAGCAGGTCTGATTATCCTCTATGGTGTTAGCTACTGTCCAGAGAGAGAGAGATAAACCACAGCAGGTCTGATTATCCTCTATGGTGTTAGCTACTGTCCAGGGAGAGAGAGATAAACCCCAGCAGGTCTGATTATCCTCTATGGTGTTAGCTACTGTCCAGAGAGAGATAAACCACAGCAGGTCTGATTATCCTCTATGGAGTTAGCTACTGTCCAGGGAGAGAGAGAGATAAACCACAGCAGGTCTGATTATCCTCTATGGTGTTAGCTACTGTCCAGAGAGAGAGATAAACCACAGCAGGTCTGATTATCCTCTATGGTGTTAGCTACTGTCCAGGGAGAGAGAGATAAACCACAGCAGGTATGATTATCCTCTATGGTGTTAGCTACTGTCCAGAGAGAGAGAGAGATAAACCACGGCAGGTCTGATTATCCTCTATGGTGTTAGCTACTGTCCAGAGAGAGAGAGATAAACCACAGCAGGTCTGATTAGCCTCTATGGTGTTAGCTACTGTCCAGGGAGAGATAAACCACAGCAGGTCTGATTATCCTCTATGGTGTTAGCTACTGTCCAGAGAGAGAGAGATAAACCACAGCAGGTCTGATTATCCTCTATGGTGTTAGCTACTGTCCAGGGAGAGATAAACCACAGCAGGTCTGATTATCCTCTATGGTGTTAGCTACTGTCCAGAGAGAGAGATAAACCACAGCAGGTCTGATTATCCTCTATGGTGTTAGCTACTGTCCAGAGAGAGAGAGATAAACCACAGCAGGTCTGATTATCCTCTATGGTGTTAGCTACTGTCCAGGGAGAGAGAGATAAACCACAGCAGGTCTGATTATCCTCTATGGTGTTAGCTACTGTCCAGAGAGAGAGAGAGATTATCCTCTATGGTGTTAGCTACTGTCCAGGGAGAGATAAACCACAGCAGGTCTGATTATCCTCTATGGTGTTAGCTACTGTCCAGAGAGAGATAAACCACAGCAGGTCTGATTATCCTCTATGGTGTTAGCTACTGTCCAGGGAGAGAGAGATAAACCACAGCAGGTCTGATTATCCTCTATGGTGTTAGCTACTGTCCAGGGAGAGAGAGATAAACCACAGCAGGTCTGATTATCCTCTATGGTGTTAGCTACTGTCCAGAGAGAGAGAGAGATAAACCACAGCAGGTCTGATTATCCTCTATGGTGTTAGCTACTGTCCAGAGAGAGAGAGAGATAAACCACAGCAGGTCTGATTATCCTCTATGGTGTTAGCTACTGTCCAGAGAGAGATAGATAAACCACAGCAGGTCTGATTATCCTCTATGGTGTTAGCTACTGTCCAGGGAGAGATAAACCACAGCAGGTCTGTTTATCCTCTATGGTGTTAGCTACTGTCCAGAGAGAGAGAGATAAACCACAGCAGGTCTGATTATCCTCTATGGTGTTAGCTACTGTCCAGGGAGAGATAAACCACAGCAGGTCTGATTATCCTCTATGGTGTTAGCTACTGTCCAGAGAGAGAGAGATAAACCACAGCAGGTCTGATTATCCTCTATGGTGTTAGCTACTGTCCAGAGAGAGAGAGATAAACCACAGCAGGTCTGATTATCCTCTATGGTGTTAGCTACTGTCCAGGGAGAGAGAGATAAACCACAGCAGGTCTGATTATCCTCTATGGTGTTAGCTACTGTCCAGGGAGAGATAAACCACAGCAGGTCTGATTATCCTCTATGGTGTTAGCTACTGTCCAGAGAGAGATAAACCACAGCAGGTCTGATTATCCTCTATGGTGTTAGCTACTGTCCAGGGAGAGAGAGATAAACCCCAGCAGGTCTGATTATCCTCTATGGTGTTAGCTACTGTCCAGAGAGAGATAAACCACAGCAGGTCTGATTATCCTCTATGGAGTTAGCTACTGTCCAGGGAGAGAGAGAGATAAACCACAGCAGGTCTGATTATCCTCTATGGTGTTAGCTACTGTCCAGGGAGAGATAAACCACAGCAGCTCTGATTATCCTCTATGGTGTTAGCTACTGTCCAGAGAGAGAGAGATAAACCACAGCAGGTCTGAATATCCTCTATGGTGTTAGCTACTGTCCAGAGAGAGATAAACCACAGCAGGTCTGATTATCCTCTATGGTGTTAGCTACTGTCCAGAGAGAGAGAGAGATAAACCACAGCAGGTCTGATTATCCACTATGGTGTTAGCTACTGTCCAGAGAGAGATAAACCACAGCAGGTCTGATTATCCTCTATGGTGTTAGCTACTGTCCAGAGAGAGAGAGAGAGATAAACCACAGCAGGTCTGATTATCCACTATGGTGTTAGCTACTGTCCAGAGAGAGATAAACCACAGCAGGTCTGATTATCCACTATGGTGTTAGCTACTGTCCAGGGAGAGAGAGATAAACCACAGCAGGTCTGATTATCCTCTATGGTGTTAGCTACTGTCCAGAGAGAGATAAACCACAGCAGGTCTGATTATCCTCTATGGTGTTAGCTACTGTCCAGAGAGAGAGATAAACCACAGCAGGTCTGATTATCCTCTATGGTGTTAGCTACTGTCCAGAGAGAGAGAGATAAACCACAGCAGGTCTGATTATCCTCTATGGTGTTAGCTACTGTCCAGAGAGAGAGAGATAAACCACAGCAGGTCTGATTATCCTCTATGGTGTTAGCTACTGTCCAGGGAGAGATAAACCACAGCAGGTCTGAATATCCTCTATGGTGTGAAAGAGAAAATGAGAGTGTTATGTCCCATATGGCACCCTATTCCCTATATAGTGTACCATAATGACCAGAATGTATTGCGCTAAATAGGGAATAGGGTGCCAATTTGAAGTCATGTTAGTAGTTGAGCTTCCTGCAGTGACTACAGGGGAAGTGGCCCTATTGTATCTGCAGCCCAACGGGTCAGTAGAGAGTGAGTTCACTAGTTCCTCCGGCCTGCCCTCTCTCTCCTCCTGTTCTCTCCATAGACTTACATGGAAACAACAGAAACAATGTCCTCGCTCCCCTGAACTCACTGCTACACTTTTCTTTCCCAAGATGGAGAAACCCGATAAGGAGAATCTGAAGTTGTTTGTTTGTTGAAAAGGGAACAAGTTTTATATCACATCACTCAGTTGAACAACACTGGGATATGACTGCATAATATAATATGAAGTATGAAGGTATAAACTATACTAAAGATGGATATGACTGCATAATATAATATGAAGTATGAAGGTATAAACTATACTAAAGATGGATATGACTGCATAATATAATATGAAGTATGAAGGTATAAACTATACTAAAGATGGATATGACTGCATAATATAATATGAAGTATGAAGGTATAAACTATACTAAAGATGGATATGACTGCATGATATAATATGAAGTATGAAGGTATAAACTATACTAAAGATGGATATGACTGCATAATATAATATGAAGTATGAAGGTATAAACTATACTAAAGATGGATATGACTGCATGATATAATATGAAGTATGAAGGTATAAACTATACTAAAGATGGATATGACTGCATGATATAATATGAAGTATGAAGGTATAAACTATACTAAAGATGGATATGACTGCATGATATAATATGAAGTATGAAGGTATAAACTATACTAAAGATGGATATGACTGCATGATATAATATGAAGTATGAAGGTATAAACTATACTAAAGATGGATATGACTGCATGATATAATATGAAGTATGAAGGTATAAACTATACTAAAGATGGATATGACTGCATAATATAATATGAAGTATGAAGGTATAAACTATACTAAAGATGGATATGACTGCATGATATAATATGAAGTATGAAGGTATAAACTATACTAAAGATGGATATGACTGCATGATATAATATGAAGTATGAAGGTATAAACTATACTAAAGATGGATATGACTGCATAATATAATATGAAGTATGAAGGTATAAACTATACTAAAGATGGATATGACTGCATAATATAATATGAAGGTATAAACTAAACTAAAGATGGATATGACTGCATAATATAATATGAAGTATGAAGGTATAAACTAAACTAAAGATGGATATGACTGCATAATATAATATGAAGTATGAAGGTATAAACTATACTAAAGATGGATATGACTGCATAATATAATATGAAGGTATAAACTATACTAAAGATGGATATGACTGCATAATATAATATGAAGGTATAAACTATACTAAAGATGGATATGACTGCATAATATAATATGAAGGTATAAACTATACTAAAGATGGATATGACTGCATAATATAATATGAAGTATGAAGGTATAAACTATACTAAAGATGGATATGACTGCATGATATAATATGAAATATGAAGGTATGAACTAAGTTAAAGATGACCAGTTAGAATCAAGGGTGATAGAATGAAAAAAACGTAACTATGTTTCATGAGTCCCGTTCTAATCTCTAATCTGTTTTAATCTGACTATGCATACCTGTACAGACAACTGTAATCTGACTATGCATACCTGTACAGACACCTGTAATCTGACTATGCATACCTGTACAGACAACTTTAATCTGTGTTATAATCTGACTATGCATACCTGTACAGACACCTGTAATCTGACTATGCATACCTGTACAGACAACTGTAATCTGACTATGCATACCTGTACAGACAACTTTAATCTGACTATGCATACCTGTACAGCCAACTTTAATCTGTGTTTTAATCTGACTATGCATACCTGTACAGACAACTTTAATCTGTTATAATCTGACTATGCATACATGTACAGCCAACTTTAATCTATGTTATAATCTGACTATGCATACCTGTACAGACAACTTTAATCTGTGTTATAATCTGGCTATGCATACCTGTACAGCCAACTTTAATCTGTGTTATAATCTGGCTATGCATACCTGTACAGACAACTTTAATCTGTGTTATAATCTGGCTATGCATACCTGTACAGACAACTGTAATCTGTGTTTTAATCTGACTATGCATACCTGTACAGCCAACTGTAATCTGTGTTTTAATCTGACTATGCATACCTGTACAGCCAACTGTAATCTGTGTTTTAATCTGACTATGCATACCTGTACAGCCAACTGTAATCTGAGTTTTAATCTGACTATGCATACCTGTACAGCCAACTTTAATCTGAGTTTTAATCTGACTATGCATACCTGTACAGCCAACTGTAATCTGAGTTTTAATCTGACTATGCATACCTGTACAGCCAACTGTAATCTGAGTTTTAATCTGACTATGCATACCTGTACAGACAACTGTAATCTGAGTTTTAATCTGACTATGCATACCTGTACAGCCAACTGTAATCTGAGTTTTAATCTGACTATGCATACCTGTACAGACAACTGTAATCTGAGTTTTAATCTGACTATGCATACCTGTACAGACAACTGTAATCTGAGTTTTAATCTCACTATGCATACCTGTACAGACAACTTTAATCTGACTATACATACCTGTACAGACAACTTTAATCTGTGTTATAATCTGACTATGCATACCTGTACAGCCAATTTTAATCTGTGTTATAATCTGACTATACATACCTGTACAGCCAATTTTAATCTGTGTTATAATCTGACTATGCACACCTGTACAGCCAATTTTAATCTGTGTTATAATCTGACTATGCACACCTGTACAGCCAACTGTAATCTGTGTTATAATCTGACTATGCATACCTGTACAGCCAATTTTAATCTGTGTTATAATCTGATTATACATACCTGTACAGCCAATTTTAATCTGTGTTATAATCTGACTATGCACACCTGTACAGCCAACTGTAATCTGTGTTTTAATCTGACTATGCATACCTGTACAGCCAACTGTAATCTGAGTTTTAATCTGACTATGCATACCTGTACAGCCAACTGTAATCTGAGTTTTAATCTGACTATGCATACCTGTACAGACAACTTTAATCTGACTATACATACCTGTACAGACAACTTTAATCTGTGTTATAATCTGACTATGCATACCTGTACAGCCAATTTTAATCTGTGTTATAATCTGACTATACATACCTGTACAGCCAATTTTAATCTGTGTTATAATCTGACTATGCACACCTGTACAGCCAATTTGAATCTGTGTTATAATCTGACTATGCACACCTGTACAGCCAACTGTAATCTGTGTTATAATCTGACTATGCATACCTGTACAGCCAATTTTAATCTGTGTTATAATCTGACTATACATACCTGTACAGCCAATTTTAATCTGTGTTATAATCTGACTATGCACACCTGTACAGCCAACTGTAATCTGTGTTTTAATCTGACTATGCATACCTGTACAGCCAACTGTAATCTGAGTTTTAATCTGACTATGCATACCTGTACAGCCAACTGTAATCTGAGTTTTAATCTGACTATGCATACCTGTACAGACAACTTTAATCTGACTATACATACCTGTACAGACAACTTTAATCTGTGTTATAATCTGACTATGCATACCTGTACAGACAACTTTAATCTGACTATACATACCTGTACAGCCAATTTTAATCTGTGTTATAATCTGACTATACATACCTGTACAGCCAATTTTAATCTGTGTTATAATCTGACTATGCATACCTGTACAGCCAACTGTAATCTGAGTTTTAATCTGACTATGCATACCTGAACAGACAACTGTAATCTGAGTTTTAATCTGACTATGCATACCTGTACAGACAACTGTAATCTGAGTTTTAATCTGACTATGCATACCTGTACAGACAACTTTAATCTGACTATGCATACCTGTACAGACAACTTTAATCTGTGTTATAATCTGACTATGCATACCTGTACAGACAACTTTAATCTGTGTTCTAATCTGACTATGCATACCTGTACAGACAACTTTAATCTGTGTTCTAATCTGACTATGCATACCTGTACTGTCACGTTCTGTCCATCGTTCGTATGTGTTTTCCTTGTTTTAGTGTTGGTCAGGACGTGAGCTGGGTGGGCATTCTATGTTGTGTGTCTGATTTGTCTATTTCTATGTTTGGTCTGATATGGTTCTCAATCAGATGCAGGTGTTAGTCATTGTCTCTGATTGGGAACCATATTTAGGTAGCCTGTTTTGTGTTGGGTTTTGTGGGTGATTGTTCCTGTCTCTATGTTTGCACCAGATAGGACTGTTTAGGTTTTCACTTTTCTTGTTTTGTATAGTCTGTTCATGTATAGTCGTCTTTATTAAAAACATGAATAACCACCACGCTGCATTTTGGTCCGCCTCTCTTTCACCAGAAGAAAACCGTTACAGAATCACCCACCAACCAAGGACCAAGCGGTGTGGTAAACAGAGGCAGCAGCAACAGCAGCAGCAGGAGAAGCGACAGGTGCAGCAGGAGCAACAGCAGCAAAGGCAGCAGCAGGAGAAGCATCAGAGGCAGCAGCAGCAGTGGGAGAGGCTGCACTATTTGGATAAATGGACTTGGGAGGAGATCCTTGACGGAAAAGGACCCTGGGCAGAGCCAGGGGAATATTGCCGCCCCAAAGCCGAGCTGGAGGCAGCGAAAGCAGAGAGGCGGCATTATGAGGAGCTAGCACGGCAGAGCGACTGGAAGCCCGAGAGGCACCCCCAAAAATGTATTGGGGGTGACACAGGGAGAGTGTGGCAGAGTCAGGAGTCAGACCTGAGCCAACTCCCCCTGTTTACCGTAAGGAGCCATGGATGGAATTGGAGCTGTCGGCGAAGCAGAGTGCTGAGTCTGAGAGTGTGGAGGATGTATTGGACAGAGTAGAAAGAAAGCTGTTGGTTTGGCATAGTATGCACGGCATACCAGTGCCAGCACCACGCATCAGGCCTACAGTGCGTCCCGCCTGTCCAGCGCTGCCGGAGCCTTCCTCCTCTCCAGCACAGCCAGAGTCTCCCGCCTGTCCGGCGCTGTCAGAGCTACCGCCCCTCATGCCAGAGGCGCCAGAGCCCCTCATTCCAGAGGCCGCTAGTGCCGCCAGTCTGCCCAGCGCCGCCAGTGCCGCCAGTCTGCCCAGCGCCGCCAGTGCCGCCAGTCTGCCCAGCGCCGTCTGAGCTACCAGTCTGTCCAGCGCCGCCAGTGCCGCCAGTCTGCCCAGCGCCGTCTGAGCTACCCGTCTGCCCAGCGCCGTCTGAGCTACCAGTCTGCCCAGCGCCGCCAGTGCCACCAGTCTGCCCAGCGCCGCCAGTGCCGCCAGTCTGCCCAGCGCCGCCAGTGCCGCCAGTCTGCCCAGCGCCGTCTGAGCTACCAGTCTGCCCAGCGCCGCCAGTCTGCCCAGCGCCGCCAGTGCCGCCAGTCAGCCAGGATCCGCCAGTCTGCCAGGATCCGCCAGAACTGCCAGTCGGCCAGGATCTGCCAGAACTACCAGTCAGCCAGGATCCGCCAGAACTGCCAGTCAGCCAGGATCCGCCAGTCTGCCAGGATCCGCGAGTCAGCCAGGATCCACCAGAACTGCAAGTCGGCCAGGATCTGCCAGTCAGCCAGGATCTGCCAGTCGGCCAGGATCCGCCAGTCGGCCAGGATCTGCCAGAACTGCCAGTCGGCCAGGATCTGCCAGTCGGCCAGGATCTGCCAGTCAGCCAGGATCTGCCAGTCAGCCAGGATCAGTTAGATCCGCCATTCAGCCAGGATCCGCCAGAAGTGCCAGTCAGGCAGGATCTGCCAGAACTGCCAGTCGGCCAGGATCTGCCAGTCGGCCAGGATCTGCCAGTCAGCCAGGATCCGCCAGTCTGCCAGGATCAGTTAGATCCGCCATTCAGCCAGGATCCGCCAGTGTGCCAGGATCCGCCAGTCAGCCAGGATCAGCCAGTGTGCCAGGATCAGTTAGATACGCCATTCAGCCAGGATCCGCCAGTGTGCCAGGATCCGCCAGTCAGCCAGGATCCGCCAGTCAGCCAGGATCCGCCAGAACTGCAAGTCGGCCAGGATCTGCCAGTCAGCCAGGATCTGCCAGTCATCCAGGATCTGCCAGTCGGCCAGGATCCGCCAGTCGGCCAGGATCTGCCAGAACTGCCAGTCGGCCAGGATCTGCCAGTCGGCCAGGATCTGCCAGTCAGCCAGGATCCACCGGTCGGCCAGGATCTGCCAGTCAGCCAGGATCAGTTAGATCCGCCATTCAGCCAGGATCCGCCAGAAGTGCCAGTCAGCCAGGATCTGCCAGAACTCCCAGTCGGCCAGGATCTGCCAGTCAGCCAGGATCTGCCAGTCAGCCAGGATCTGCCAGTCGGCCAGGATCCGCCAGTCGGCCAGGATCTGCCAGAACTGCCAGTCGGCCAGGATCTGCCAGTCGGCCAGGATCTGCCAGTCAGCCAGGATCCACCAGTCGGCCAGGATCTGCCAGTCAGCCAGGATCAGTTAGATCCGCCATTCAGCCAGGATCCGCCAGAAGTGCCAGTCAGCCAGGATCTGCCAGTCAGCCAGGATCCGCCAGTCTGCCAGGATCAGTTAGATCCGCCATTCAGCCAGGATCCGCCAGTGTGCCAGGATCCGCCAGTCAGCCAGGATCCGCCAGTCTGCCAGGATCCGCCAGTCAGCCAGGATCTGCCAGAACTGCCAGTCGGCCAGGATCTGCCAGTCAGCCAGGATCTTCCAGTCAGCCAGGATCTGCCAGGCGGCCAGGATCTGCCAGTCGGCCAGGATCTGCCAGTCAGCCAGGATCTGCCAGTCAGCCAGGATCAGTTAGATCCGCCATTCAGCCAGGATCCGCCAGTCTGCCAGGATCTGCCGGAACCACCAGCCAGCCAGGATCTGGTAGATCCATCAACCTGCCTGAGCTTCCTCTCACTCCTGAGCTTCCACTCGCTCCTGAGCTTCCTCTCGCTCCTGAGCTTCCTCTCGCTCCTGAGCTTCCCCTCGGTCCCGAGCTTCCCCTCGGTCCCGAGCTTCCCCTCAGTCCTGAGCTACCTCAGTCCAGTGGGGCCCGTTGTTAGGTTTCCTAGGCCAAGGTTAGCGGCGAGGGTCGCCACTCAAGGGACACTAAGGAGGTGGACTAAGACAATTATGGAATGGGGTCCACGTCCAGCGCCAGAGCCGCCACCGCGGACAGATGCCCACCCAGACCCTCCCCTATAGGTTTAGGTTGTGCGTTCGGAGTCCGCACCTTGGGGGGGGGGGAGTTCTGTCACGTTCTGTCCATCGTTCGTATGTGTTTTCCTTGTTTTAGTGTTGGTCAGGACGTGAGCTGGGTGGGCATTCTATGTTGTGTGTCTGGTTTGTCTATTTCTATGTTTGGCCTGATATGGTTCTCAATCAGAGGCAGGTGTTAGTCATTGTCTCTGATTGGGAACCATATTTAGGTAGCCTGTTTTGTGTTGGGTTTTGTGGGTGATTGTTCCTGTCTCTGTGTTTGCACCAGATAGGACTGTTTAGGTTTTCACTTTTCTTGTTTTGTATAGTCTGTTCATGTATAGTCGTCTTTATTAAAAACATGAATAACCACCACGCTGCATTTTGGTCCGCCTCTCTTTCACCAGAAGAAAACCCTTACATGTACAGCCAACTTTAATCTGTGTTTTAATCTGACTATGCATACCTGTACAGCCAACTTTAATCTGTGTTATAATCTGACTATGCATACCTGTTGTGACGACCCTCCCACTCTGTCTGCCGTATTCTGTCTTTGTTCTTGTTTCCTTATTAGGATGCCGGTGGGCGGAGTGCAGAGGGTCGTCAGCTACATGGGAAACACCTGGGCCAGGTGTCTCCCAGGATAAATAGACCTCTTCCACATTCATGGAGGAGACTCTCTCCATGCAGACACCTTTGTAGATTGTGTTGTGGTTCTTGGTGGCCTTTTTGTGTGTTTGCGTTGGCACCTTTCAACACCCTGCATTATCACATTCATGCATGCAAAACACTCACTTACACTACTGATTACTGTTTACACACACCATTGTATATTATACTTAGTTGCTTTAGTTAATAAATACATATTTTGCTACTCCTTATCTCCACGTTGTCTCCCTTTGTTACGGGCTTTGAGCCGGTTCGTGACAAGTGGGGGCTCATCCGGGATCTTTAAACTATTGGTTTGGGAGACCGTGGAGGTACGTGTTTGGTTTGAATATGGTGTTTGAGTGTGATCGGCCCAGTATTGGTTGCCTTTGTTGTTTGGTTTGTGTGCTGCGTTGGAGAGACTATAATGGTTAGTTTCCAGGCCTTGCCTAGCCTGGAAACTCTTGTTCTACTTTCTGTTGGGAAGTCAGTCTGAGGAGGTGAGTAAATCGGCTGTGTACCTCGGTAGGATATTTGTGTAGGGTAGTGGAACTTGCTACCCGGAGCTATAGCCTTTTTCCCCTGATAGGCTTAGCGACGTGTTTCAATTTTGGACATGTTGGGCATGGTTAAATGTTTGTTATTTTTGTGTGGTGTCTGTGGACTGAGCAGTTGTCTCGGGGGCACATCTGTGGCTTGGTGGAATTTGTCAGCATGCTGGGGAGTTCTATTTCCTTGCCAGCTGGCTACAGTGCGTAAATACCCACCGCAAATCTGCACGAAGACTAGGGTTGAGTTATTGTAGGTTTTGGGGAAGCTCCGTATCTCATCTCTCTTCTGTGGTGCTCAGGGTGATTGTCATTTCTCTGGTTGTGGTCTGATGTGCTCAGCAGAGGAGTTGAGCAAGATTACTTACTTATGACTATGGTGTTTCCCATGTATACAAGTTCATTCGCTTTCCATCAGAGGACCTGTTAGAATTATGTACTTAAGAACAGCTGTTGAAGATCGCTGAACACTACAAGCTTAAATGATTGAAATTAGTGAAATTCTGTTTCGTTGGAAGTGACTATGAATCGTTGGAAGTGACTATGAATCGTTGGAAGTGACTATGAAT
Organism: Oncorhynchus nerka; assembly: GCF_034236695.1. NCBI lineage: Eukaryota > Metazoa > Chordata > Actinopteri > Salmoniformes > Salmonidae > Oncorhynchus > Oncorhynchus nerka. The sequence goes on from NW_027040462.1 coordinate 151,005, forward strand.
CGTTGGAAGTGACTATGAATCGTTGGAAGTGACTATGAATCGTTGGGAGTTGTAAAAATTAAGAAGGACCCTGATGTTCTTTTCGTTGGAGTTTGTAGCTGTTGGTCTTTTGTGCCATGTTCCTGAATGTTTACATGACTGACCATTGTTTCGGGTTGTCATGTTCTATCTTTCCTGTCTGTTCCCTCCTGGTCTTGTGTTCTTCTTTCCTCTTAAATATTGCTTCCTATGCGCAAAGGTTGCTGAGGTGTGAGGAGGAGGTTGGTTGGGGCAGGTGGAGGTGTGAACACATAACCCCTCACCAATTTGGGACGCAGAGGCCTGTGTCAATTTGGGACGCAGAGGCCTGTGTCAATTTGGGACGCAGAGGCCTGTGTCAATTTGGGACGCAGAGGCCTGTGTCAATTTGGGACGCGGGAGGCCTGTGTCAATTTGGGACGCGGGAGGCCTGTGTCAATTTGGGACGCGGGAGGCCTGTGTCAATTTGGGACGCGGGAGGCCTGTGTCAATTTGGGACGCGGGAGGCTGGTATGTTGTTCCGGGGTCCTTGTTGGTCCCCGGTTTTATGGGGGGGAATGTGACGACCCTCCCACTCTATCTGCCGTATTCTGTCTTTGTTCTTGTTTCCTTATTAGGATGCCGGTGAGCGGAGTGCAGAGGGTCGTCAGCTACATGGGAAACACCTGGGCCAGGTGTCTCCCAGGATAAATAGACCTCTTCCACATTCATGGAGGAGACTCTCTCCATGCAGACACCTTTGTGTTTGTGTTGTGTTGTGGTTCTTGGTGGCCTTTTTGTTTGTTTGCGTTGGCACCTTTCAACACCCTGCATTCTCACATTCATGCATGCAAAACACTCACTTACACTACTGATTACTGATTACACACACCATTGTATATTATACTTAGTTGCTTTAGTTAATAAATATATATTTTGCTACTCCTTATCTCCACGTTGTCTCCATTTGTTACGGGCTTTGAGCCGGTTCGTGACACTGTACAGACAACTTTAATCTGTGTTATAATCTGGCTATGCATACCTGTACAGACAACTTTAATCTGTGTTATAATCTGACTATACATACCTGTACAGACAACTTTAATCTGTGTTATAATCTGGCTATGCATACCTGTACAGCCAACTTTAATCTGTGTTATAATCTGACTATGCATACCTGTACAGCCAATTTTAATCTGTGTTATAATCTGGCTATGCATACCTGTACAGACAACTTTAATCTGTGTTATAATCTGACTATGCATACCTGTACAGCCAACTTTAATCTGTGTTATAATCTGGCTATGCATACCTGTACAGACAACTTTAATCTGTGTTATAATCTGACTATGCATACCTGTACAGACAACTTTAATCTGACTATACATACCTGTACAGACAACTTTAATCTGTGTTATAATCTGACTATGCATACCTGTACAGACAACTTTCAGGAAATGGTTTTTACCTATTCATTATGAGAGCGCTATCATGTGCCGTTTTGGCTCTAACTAAGAGAACACTGTTGTTTTACAACCACAACATCCACTTGTTTTGGTTTGGGTTCAGAATGCAATGTGTTCACAAACAATGGTTAAGAACCCAGAACAGTCCCTGGGCTCACATGCCTGGTGGATAACTTACCCTGTAATTGGCATTGGTGTGTGTGTGTGTGTGTGTGTGTGTGTGTGTGTGTGTGTGTGTGTGTGTGTGCATCTGTGTGTGCATCTATGTGTGTGTGTGTGTGTGTGTGTGTGCAAAATTTACCCTAATGTAGTTGGCGTTGATGTAGCTGCTGAGAGGGTCGAAGGAGCTCTTGGTCCTCAGGATCACTCTGGAATGTGGATCTGCAGGTGACAATAGATATGTTAGTGAGTAAAGGGTTCCAGCTATTAGAATCAGATAGATATGTTAGTGACTGGAGGTTCCAGCTATTAGAATCAGATAGATCTGTTAGTGACTGGAGGTTCCAGCTATTAGAATCAGATAGATCTGTTAGTGACTGGAGGTTCCAGCTATTAGAATCAGATAGATATGTTAGTGAGTAAAGGGTTCCAGCTATTAGAATCAGATAGATATGTTAGTGAGTAAAGGGTTCCAGCTATTAGAATCAGATAGATCTGTTAGTGACTGGAGGTTCCAGCTATTAGAATCAGATAGATATGTTAGTGACTGCAGACAGGGCTATTCTGTCTGGACTGTTTTGTCTGAAGAGTTCTGTCTGGACTGTTCTGTCTGGACTGTTCTGTCTGAAGAGTTCTGTCTGAAGAGTTCTGTCTGGACTTCTCTGTCTGGACTTCTCTGTCTGGACTGTTCGGTCTGAAGAGTTCTGTCTGGACTTCTCTGTCTGAACTTCTCTGTCTGGACTTCTCTGTCTAGAGTGTACTGTCTGGACTTCTCTGTCTGGACTTCTCTGTCTCAAGAGTTCTGTCTGGACTGTTCTGTCTGGAGTGTTCTGTCTGGAGTGTTCTGTCTGGACTGTTCTGTCTGGACTGTTCTGTCTGGACTGTTCTGTCTGGAGTGTTCTGTCTGGAGTGTTTTGTCTAGAGTGTTCTGTCTGAAGAGTTCTGTCTAGACCCCAACCCCAACCTCAACCCCAGAACCCAACCTCAATCCCAGACCTCAACCCCAGACCCCAGACCTCAACCTCAACCCCAGACCTCAACCCCAGACCCCAACCTCAACCCCAGACCCCAACCTCAACCCCAGACCTCAACTCCAGACCCCAACCTCAACCCCAGACCCCGACCCCAGAACCCAACCTCAACCCCAGACCTCAACCCAGACCTCAGCCCTAGACCCCAGACCTCAACCTCAACCCCAGACCTCAACCCCAGACCCCAACCTCAACCCCGGATCCCAGACCTCAACCCCATACCCCAACCTCAACCCCAGACCTCAACCCCAGACCCCAGACCCCAACCTCAACCCCAGACCCCAACCTCAACCCCAGACCCCGACCCCAGAACCCGACCTCAACCCCAGACCCCAACCTCAACCTCAACCCAGACCTCAGCCCTAGACCCCAGACCTCAACCCCAGACCCCAACCTCAACCCCGGATCCCAGACCTCAACCCCATACCCCAACCTCAACCCCAGACCTCAACCTCAATCCCAGACCCCAACCTCAACCACAGACCTCAACCTCAACTCCAGACCCCAACCTCAACCCCAGACCCCAACCCCAACCTCAATCCCAGACCTCAACCCCAGACTACAACCCCAGACCCCAGACCTCAACCCCAGACCCCAACCTCAACCCCTGACCTCAACCCCAGACTACAACCCTAGACCCCAACCTCAACCCCAGACCCCAACCCCTGACCTCAACCCCAGACCCCAGACCCCAACCTCAACCCCTGACCTCAACCCCAGACTACAACCCCAGACCCCAACCTCAACCCCAGACCTCAACCCCTGACCTCAACCCCAGACCCCAACCTCAACCCCAGACCACAGACCTCAACCCCAGACCCCAGACCTCAACCCCAGACTACAACCCCAGACCTCAACCCCAGTCTACAACCCCAGACCCCAGACCTCAACCCCAGACTACAACCCCAGACCCCAACCTCAACCCCAGACCTCAACCCCAGACCCCAACCTCAATCCCAGACCCCAGACCTCAACCCCAGACTACAACCCCAGACCCCAACCTCAACCCCAGACCTCAACCCCAGACCTCAACCCCAGACTACAACCCCAGACCCCAACCTCAACCCCAGACCTCAACCCCAGACCTCAACCCCAGACCTCAACCCCAGACCTCAACCCCAGACCCCAGACCTCAACCCCAGACCTCAACCCCAGACCTCAACCCCAGACCTCAACCCCAGACCTCAATCCCAGACCTCAACCTCAACCCCAGACCCCAACCTCAACCCCAGACCTAAACCCCAGACCCCTCTGTGCTCTGCGTGTTGAAGGAAGACTGGTGGTTCAGACAGGAAGCCTGATAACGTTCCAAGGTGTGAACGGGAAGACAGTAACATTCCAACCCAACTGTCTTTTTATTACAGAATGATGTCATTCACACACACACACACACACACACACACACACACACCCCACTAGTATAACACCCTATTCCCTACTTAGTGCACTACTATAACACCCTATTCCCTAGTTAGTGCACTACTATAACATCCTATTTCTTAGTTAGTATACTACTATAACACCCTATTTCCTACTTAGTGCGCTACTATAGCACCCTATTCCTTAGTTAGTGTGCTTCTATAGCACCCTATTCCTCTGTTAGTGCACTACTATAGCACCCTTTTCCCTAGTTAATGCGCTACTACTGCACCCTATTCACTAGTTAGTGCAGTACTATAGCACCCTATTCCTTAGTTAGTGCACTACTATAGCACCCTTTTCCCTAGTTAGTGCGCTACTACAGCGCCCTATTCCCTAGTTAGTGCACTACTATAGCACCTTATTCCCTAGTTAGTGTGCTACTACAGCACCCTATTCCCTAGTTAGTGCAGTACTATAGCACCCTATTCCCTAGTTAGTGTGCTACTACAGCACCCTATTTGCTAGTTAGTGCAGTACTATAGCACCCTATTCCCTAGTTAGTGCACTACTATAGCACCCTATTCCTTAGTTAGTGTGCTACTATAGCACCCTATTCCTTAGTTAGTGCACTACTATAGCACCCTATTCCTTAGTTAGTGTGCTACTATAGCACCCTATTCCCTAGTTAATGTGCTACTACAGCACCCTATTCCCTAGTTAATGCGCTACTATAGCACCCTATTCCCTAGTTAGTGCAGTACTATAGCACCCTATTCCCTAGTTAGTGTAGTACTTTTGATCAGGACCCACAGGGTTAAAGGCAGAACACTAAGGAATAGGACACCATTTGGGACACACCTAGAGGCTGTTTAAAGAATCAGGAAGGAACAGCTCATCTCAGACATTTGGTTTATATTTGACCACTTCCGTCCACCAGGCTAACCAACCAGACAGGGCAGCACTAAAACACTTCCTGTATGACCAGGAGAGGCTGTGGCGGTTGGCTTTGTTTGGTTGTACTCAGTGTTACTTACATAGAGGTCGACCAGCCAAACACATGCTGTAAACAACAATATATCATGCACTGCAGAGAATGTGTGTCTATATGTGTGTGTGTATGTGTGTACGTGTGTGTGTACGTGTGTGTGTACGTGTGTGTGTACGTGTGTACGTGTGTACGTGTGTGTGTGTGTCTGTGAGCCCAAAGGTTGACAATAACAGACAGTGACAGGTTGACAGAACTACTGCTGTGTGAGATAGACAAGCCTAATCTACCGCGACACGACACTGACCCTCACATTAACACCATAGCCTTAGTCTGTGGACCACACAACAGGTTGTGGCTCTGTGGGTGGTCAATTAGTCCTTATAAACTGGGTGGTTCCAGCCCTGAATGCTGATTGGCTGAAAGCCGTTGTATATCAGAACGTATACCACGGGTATGACAAAACTTGTATTTTTACTGCTCTAATTACATTGGTAACCAGTTTATAATAGCAATAAGGCACCTCGGGGGTTTGGTATATGGCTAATATACCACGGCTAAGGGCTGTATCCAGGCACTCCAGGGGTATCCAGGGGTTGTGTCGTGCTTAAAGAACAACTCTTAGCCGTGTTATATTGGCCATATACCACAACCCCTCGAGTCTTATTACTTAATTAACTAATACATATTAAAAATCTACTATACTTACTTGGCAGTATTGTCTTGTATCTATTTTTGGTTCCATGACTGGAAATGTCCATCACCTTTGGATCCACAAAGTTCATTGGGATTTCCTGAAAGGACAAACAAAACAGACAAACAAAACGAACAAATAAAACAGACAAACAAAACAGACAAACAAAACGAACAAACAAAACAGACAAACAAAACGAACAAACAAAACGAACAAACAAAACAGACAAACAAAACGAACAAACAAAACGAACAAACAAAACGAACAAACAAAAACACAATTTAACTCATGAAGCAAGTTAAATCAATTGGTTTAAACAGCCCATAAATGTTGAGGTGGATTGTTCCACATACACAAATGTAATGGGCTATCCGGCCTTGAATAACACAGTTGATTAATCAAGTTGTTGACCACAGGAACACAACGCTGTGTAGTGGTTGTGTTGACGTTTTGTTCACTCACGACGAACCCGGTGTGTAGGGTCTGTGTGTGGAGCGCCACATCTCGTAGCTGTGTGTGTGTGTGTGTGTGCGTGCGCGTGTGCGCGTGCGCGTGTGCGTGTGTGTGTGGTGTGTGTGTGTGTGTGGTGTGTGTGTGCATGTGTGGTGTTTGTGGTGTGTGTGTGCGTGTTTGTGGTGTGTGTGTGTGCGTGTGTGTCTGTGTGTGTGTGTGTGTTTGTGGTGTGTGTGTGTGGTGTGTGTGGTGTGTGTGTGTGTGTGTTTGTGGTGTGTGTGTGGTGTGTGTGGTGTTTGTGGTGTGTGTGTGTTCATTCCACTCACAGCGAACTCTGCATGCAGCGTCTGTGTGTTGAGCACCACGTCTCGTAGCTGCTGTCTGGACAGGGTCCGGCTGGCTGACTGCAGGTACTCCTGAGTGGCCCTCTCTCTGGGGGTCACCACCCCACAGTTCAGAGGCTCCACCGAGGCCAGGGAGGACATGTCCAGCACCAGGGAGACGTTGGAACCTCTCCTACAGGACCAAAACACACGTTAACATGGTCTTTCCATTGTTTGTTTATGATGCTGGTCATAAACAAACAATATTCTGCCTAGCAACATGGGCAACAGATTACTGTAACTGGCTAATCAAGGGAACAATTGTTGAACTAGACTGGACTATCTTTAAATTATATTTTTTTGTTGCTCCTCATCTCCTGAAGATAACATGTCTTGGTCTATTCGCACGCCCACATCAAATCACCTTCTCATTGTTTACCCTGGCCCAATCAGAGGGGGTTAAATATGGCGTCCGGTCCCGGTTGGCTGGGCTTCCAGAACAACAACAAACTGTTAAGAACAAACTCTGGCTAATGCCCAATCACCATGGAGACAGGTCTTCCTGACCCCCTGACACCAGCTAATGACCAATCACCATGGAGACAGGTCTTCCTGACCCCTTGACACCAGCTAATGACCAATCACCACGGAGACAGGTCTTCCTGACCCCATGACACCAACTAATGCCCAATCACCACGGAGACATGTCTTCCTGACTCCCTGACACCTGCTAATGACCAATCACCACGGAGACAGGTCTTCCTGACCCCTTGACACCAGCTAATGCCCAATCACCACGGAGACAGGTCTTCCTGACCCCTTGACACCAGCTAATGCCCAATCACCACAGAGACAGGTCTTCCTGACCCCCTGACACCAGCTATAGAACACACACACGTGCACGCACACGCACGCACATATACAGTATATAGTCTCGCTCTCTGTCTCTCTCTGTCTCTCTCTCTCTCTCTCTCTCGCTGTCTCTCTCTCTCTCTGTCTCTCGCTGTCTCTCTCTCTCTGTCTCTCTCTGTTTCTCTGTCTCTCTCTCTCTCTCTCTCTCTGTCTCTCTCTCTGTCTCTCTCTCTCTCTGTCTCTCTCTGTCTCTCTCTGTCTCGCTCTGTCTCTCTCTGTCTCTCTCTCTCCACCTGGCTGCTCAGCCATTGTAACATCTCGATGACCATTTTGCCAAAAATCTTCAACAATGCAGAGACCAGCATATCTCTGTTTTCTCAGTTGTTGACACTGAATGCAGAGCACAGACTAAAGGGAATTGTTCCAGTCTGGACCGAACATTCAGTGTTGTGTGTCCACTCTGAACTGCAGTCCTGCAACAATCAGCCCCATGGCGGCTCAGGAAGTAGCCAGTTTCCTGTCAGAGAGTCACGCCTTTCCCTTTTGTTCTTGTGGTCTGAGCCCAAATGGCAGTCTATTCAGAGGCAGTGGAGTCACAGGGCTGCTGGTGCCTGTCACTCCGTACTGTTTTACTTCACAGGAATATGGCATGTGCCTGGTTAGTGACACCACTCAGGTTTCTAAGTGTATATTGTTTAAAATAATCAACTTGGTGGTTCGAGCCCTGAATGCTGATTGGCCGACGGCCGTAGTATATCAGACCGTATACCATGGGTATGACAAAACATGTATTTTTACAGCTCTAATTACGTTGGTAACCAGTTTATAACAGCAATAAGGCACCTTGGGGGTTTGTGGTATATGGCTAATATACCACGGCTAAGGGCTGTGTCCAGAAACTCCACGTTGCGTCGTGCCTAAGAACAGCCCTTAGCCGTGGTATATTGGCCATATACCACACCTCCTCGGGCCTTATTGCTTAAAATATATAATGCTGACAGTGTTAATGATCTTCTTCCTGTCATATAACATATACATTCTAACCTACATTTACATAGAGGAAATACACGTTACATTTCCAGACCTTGAGCGTTATCAGGCATCCTCAAACTGCACTCCAAAATGTTACAAAAGCACTTGACAATATTCCCCCCCAAAGTCCTATGTAATCTATCACCATGAGACACCTGCCAGTGAAATGAACCCTCTCTCATTGTATTTTATCCTGGTTCATTGTTTTACTTAAAGAACATTCCTGACAGAATGTCCGGCCTGTTCCGGAACATTCTCTCACTTCCTTCTTATAAACATCAGGATGACTTGTGACATAGGGGCCTCAATCTCAATTAATCTTTCCTCACCTCCTTCTCAACTGTATAAGAGACGACCAAGACGTCCTCTTTCCTCCTCCTCTACCTCCTCCTCTATGTCCTCCATCTCCTCCTTCTCCACCCCTTCCTTCCTCCTCCTCCACCTCTTCCATCCTTCTCATCCTCCTCCTCATTCCCTCCTCCTCTATATCCTCCATCTCCTCCTTCTCTCCCTCTTCCCTCCTTCTCCCCCCCTTCCTTCCTCCTCCTCCCCCTCTCCAGTCCTTCTCGTCCTCCTCCTCATTCCCTTATTTTCCTCCTCCTCCTCCTCCTCCTCCTCCTCCCTGTTCCCACCTTCCTCAGACTAAGGCAGAGGAGGTGTTCTACCCCTCGTTCTACACGTACTCTACGGAGAACACCTGCCACCAAACACAATCAGATGTTAGAGGTCTGGGGAAAATACCACGGCTCAATGCCTCTGGACTCTGGCCAGCATGTAACAGTTCACCTGAGTGCAGTGGGATGTGATAACATAACCCACAAGTTACTGCTGGGAGATGATACAATCTGCTGGTATCAGACATTCATTTGGGGATTGTGTGTAGCTACAACATCTAATCTGCTTGGTGTAAACGCACGATGAAAACCTTCAAATGTCTTTAAACCAGTTTCTCTCTGTGTCTCTCTCTGTGTTCTCTCTCTGTGTTCTCTCTCTGTGTCTCTCTCTGTGTTCTCTCTCTGTGTTCTCTCTCTGTGTTCTCTCTCTGTGTCTCTCTCTGTGTCTCTCTCTGTGTTCTCTCTCTGTGTTCTCTCTCTGTGTTCTCTCTCTGTGTTCTCTCTCTGTGTTCTCTCTCTGTGTCTCTCTCTGTGTCTCTCTCTGTGTTCTCTCTCTGTGTTCTCTCTCTGTGTTCTCTCTCTGTGTCTCTCTCTGTGTTCTCTCTCTGTGTTCTCTCTCTGTGTTCTCTCTCTGTGTCTCTCTCTGTGTTCTCTCTCTGTGTTCTCTCTCTGTGTTCTCTCTCTGTGTTCTCTCTCTGTGTCTCTCTCTGTGTTCTCTCTCTGTGTTCTCTCTCTGTGTTCTCTCTCTGTGTTCTCTCTCTGTGTTCTCTCTCTGTGTTCTCTCTCTGTGTCTCTCTCTGTGTTCTCTCTCTGTGTCTCTCTCTGTGTTCTCTCTCTGTGTTCTCTCTCTGTGTTCTCTCTCTGTGTCTCTCTCTGTGTTCTCTCTCTGTGTCTCTCTCTGTGTTCTCTCTCTGTGTCTCTTTCTGTGTTCTCTCTCTGTGTCTCTCTCTGTGTTCTCTCTCTGTGTCTCTCTCTGTGTAGTTAAAAGCAACAGTGGAAAGTTTCCCAGACATCACTTACAGTGTTCTTCTAAAGTCAAGCCAGAGAGGAAGAGCAACATTAAAGACTTTAGACATCACCCCTTCCCCTCCTTCCCCCTCCTCTCCCCCTCTTCCCTCCCTCCTCTCCTCTCCCCCTCCTCCACCTCCTCCCCCTCCTCTCCCCCTCCTCTCCCCATCCTCCCCTCCCCTCCCCCTCCTCCCTCCCTCCTCTCCTCTCCCCATCCTCCGCCTCCTCCCCCTCCCTCTCCCCTCCTCCCCTCCTCCCCCTCCTCTCCCCCTCCCCTCCCCCTCATTCTTGTCCTCTCCTCCATCCGTCCGTTCTTTGTGTCACTAGGAAAGTTCTTGATTGGCCGCCAACATCCAACCAAATCCTGCCCTGACCTCACATACACTACAGCCCAGCTATGGAGAGACCCTCCAGCTCAGGGGCAATCAGGCTATAGACTACAGCCCAGCTATTGAGAGACCCTCCAGCTCTGAGACAATCACGCTATAGACTACAGCCCAGCTATTGAGAGAGACCCTCCAGCTCAGGGGCAATCAGGCTATAGACTACAGCCCAGCTATTGAGAGAACCTCCAGCTCTGGGACAATCAGGCTATAGACTACAGCCCAGCTATTGAGAGAACCTCCAGCTCTGGGACAATCAGGCTATAGACTACAGCCCAGCTATTGAGAGAGACCCTCCAGCTCTGGGACAATCAGGCTATAACCTACTTCAAAACGGTTACGATTTAGTGGACAACTGAACCCACACTGCTCATGCTTCTTTTTATGAGGAGATGAGAACCAGTATTGTCCTTGTCCTTTTATACAGAACGCTCATCGGTTTGGTCCAACACAGATGAACATTGAGTGTCCATATTCAATATCACCCCAGTATTCACTCACCTCTCCTGGAGACACGCGGCAGGCTTCATCCTGAAGGGAGAGGGGCTGGCTGACAGGCAGGGTTTCTGGTGGGCAGGGGGGAGCTGCGGAGGACCACAGCTGGAGCTGGAGACAGGGATGGGGACAGGGGTGGTGGGTGGAGGACGGCAGGCTCTGGGTGGAGGTATGGATGTGGGTGTAGAAGGCGGTGCTGGCTCCGCTTGGACCATGCTGCTAGAGAAGGGGACCTGGGGATTAATGACAAGATGGGACAGCATTAGTTTAGCTTCAGACATGCCTTTACTAAAGATAAAACCAGGACCTGGGGATTAATGACAAGATGGGACAGCATTAGTTTAGCTTCAAACACGTCTTTACTAAAGATAAAACCAGGACCTGAGGATTAATGACAAGATGGGACAGCATTAGTTTAGCTTCAGACACACCTTTACTAAAGATAAAACCAGGACCTGGGGATTAATGACAAGATGGGACAGCATTAGTTTAGCTTCAAACACATCTTTACTAAAGATAAAACCAGGACCTGGGGATTAATGACAAGATGGGACAGCATTAGTTTAGCTTCAAACACGTCTTTACTAAAGATAAAACCAGGACCTGGGGATTAATGACAAGATGGGACAGCATTAGTTTAGCTTCAAACACATCTTTACTAAAGATAAAACCAGGACCTGGGGATTAATGACAAGATGGGACAGCATTAGTTTAGCTTCAAACACGTCTTTACTAAAGATAAAACCAGGACCTGGGGATTAATGACAAGATGGGACAGCATTAGTTTAGCTTCAAACACGTCTTTACTAAAGATAAAACCAGGACCTGGGGATTAATGACAAGATGGGACAGCATTAGTTTAGCTTCAGACACACCTTTACTAAAGATAAAACCAGGACCTGTATTCACAAAACATCTCACAGTAGAAAGACATATGTTTTATTGTCACATACACCGGGTAGGGGCAGTGAAATGTGTTGTTTTACAGGCTCAGTGCCACCCTCCTGAAGTGCCTTGCTCAATGGCACATCAGCAGATTGTTCACCTTGTCAGTTCGGGAATTCTAACCAGTGACCTTTTGGTTACTGGTCCACTGCTCTAACTGCTAGACTACCTGCTGCCCTGTAACAGAGCTGATCTTGGATCAGTTTGGTCTTTTAGATCAGATTGAATAGGATGATATGGTCAGGCAGGACCTGATCCTAGATCAGCACTCGTACTCTGAGATGCTTTATGAATACAGGTGTATTACACATAACATTATGGTACTGTAGTACATCACGCTACAACTTGGGGCTTCAAATATGTGTTGCATTATGGGAATTGTAGTTAATTGCGCTCCAACCTACCTGGGGCTGGGTCTGGGCTCCGACGGTGTGCAGCGGGACCGGGGGTGGGACGGTGACAGGGGTCAGGTGAAGGTCGCGGCTGGGGAACACGGACTGCTCTTTGGTCTGCCTGTCAGAATATTCAACCTTCTCCTTTCGACGGTAGAGGACCTGAGAGAAGAGGAGAGGAGAGGAGAGGAGAGGAGAGGAGAGGGGAGGGGAGGGGGGGAGGGGAGGAGAGGGAGAGGAGAGGAGAGGAGAGGAGAGGGAGGAGAGGAGAGGAGAGGAGAGGAGAGGAGGAGGAGGGGAGGGGAGGGGAGGGGGGGAGGGGAGGGGAGCGGAGCGGAGCGGAGAGGGAGGAGAGGAGAGGAGAGGAGAGGAGAGGAAAGCTTTGATTGCTATTGGAATGAAAGAGCAGTTCACAGAAAACCCTATGGACATCACAACACTTCCTCATTCCTTCTTTCTGTTGCCAGTCACCTCAGGTGTCCTGCCTGCTTACAATGAGTCCCCATTGGTCTCAATTCCAGGTGATTAGCCTTACGGCAGAGCTAATTTTGGAGTTCTAATGTCACTGTCTGCAGGCCCTGAGGTGGAATGACCTCAGGGGACCCGCCAGCCACAGAGAGAGAGCAGTGAGACCTGGGTTCAATCTTGGATTCACACTAGATCATTATATTGTGACAATGTGATATTGAGATATTGTGATATTGTGATATTGTGATATACGTGCCCTCTTGTGGATGTGAAACATAGTTCTGTTGGAAATGGCTGAGTGATATAGTCTACAACATGTACAACAACATGGGAAATGGCTGAGTGATATAGTCTACAACATGGGAGATGGCTGAGTGATATAGTCTACAACATGGGAGATGGCTGAGTGATATAGTCTACAACATGGGAGATGGCTGAGTGATATAGTCTACAACATGGGAGATGGCTGAGTGATATAGTCTACAACATGGGAGATGGCTGAGTGATATAGTCTACAACATGTACAACAACATGGGAGATGGCTGAGTGATATAGTCTACAACATGTACAATAACATGGGAGATGGCTGAGTGATATAGTCTACCACATGGACAACAACATGGGAGATGGCTGAGTGATATAGTCTACAACATGTACAATAACATGGGAGATGGCTGAGTGATATAGTCTACAACATATACAACAACATGGGAGATGGCTGAGTGATATAGTCTACAACATGGACAACAACATGGGAGATGGCTGAGTGATATAGTCTACAACATATACAACAACATGGGAGATGGCTGAGTGATATAGTCTACAACATATACAACAACATGGGAGATGGCTGAGTGATATAGTCTACAACATATACAACAACATGGGAGATGGCTGAGTGATATAGTCTACAACATATACAACAACATGGGAGATGGCTGAGTGATATAGTCTACAACATGGACAATAACATGGGAGATGGCTGAGTGATATAGTCTACAACATGGACAACAACATGGGAGATGGCTGAGTGATATAGTCTACAACATGGACAATAACATGGGAGATGGCTGAGTGATATAGTCTACAACATGCGATATGGCTGAGTGATATAGTCTACAACATGGGAGATGGCTGAGTGATATAGTCTACAACATATACAACAACATGGGAGATGGCTGAGTGATATAGTCTACAACATATACAACAACATGGGAGATGGCTGAGTGATATAGTCTACAACATGGACAACAACATGGGAGATGGCTGAGTGATATAGTCTACAACATATACAACAACATGGGAGATGGCTGAGTGATATAGTCTACAACATGGACAATAACATGGGAGATGGCTGAGTGATATAGTCTACAACATGGACAATAACATGGGAGATGGCTGAGTGATATAGTCTACAACATGCGATATGGCTGAGTGATATAGTCTACAACATGGGAGATGGCTGAGTGATATAGTCTACAACATGGGAGATGGCTGAGTGATATAGTCTACAACATGGACAATAACATGGGAGATGGCTGAGTGATATAGTCTACAACATGGACAATAACATGGGAGATGGCTGAGTGATATAGTCTACAACATGCGATATGGCTGAGTGATATAGTCTACAACATGGGAGATGGCTGAGTGATATAGTCTACAACATGGGAGATGGCTGAGTGATATAGTCTACAACATATACAACAACATGGGAGATGGCTGAGTGATATAGTCTACAACATGGGAGATGGCTGAGTGATATAGTCTACAACATATACAACAACATGGGAGATGGCTGAGTGATATAGTCTACAACATATACAACAACATGGGAGATGGCTGAGTGATATAGTCTACAACATGGGAGATGGCTGAGTGATATAGTCTACAACATATACAACAACATGGGAGATGGCTGAGTGATATAGTCTACAACATATACAACAACATGGGAGATGGCTGAGTGATATAGTCTACAACATATACAACAACATGGGAGATGGCTGAGTGATATAGTCTACAACATATACAACAACATGGGAGATGGCTGAGTGATATAGTCTAGAACATGTACAACAACATGGGAGATGGCTGAGTGATATAGTCTACAACATGTACAATAACATGGGAGATGGCTGAGTGATATAGTCTACAACATATACAACAACATGGGAGATGGCTGAGTGATATAGTCTACAACATGGACAACAACATGGGAGATGGCTGAGTGATATAGTCTACCACATGTACAATAACATGGGAGATGGCTGAGTGATATAGTCTACAACATATACAACAACATGGGAGATGGCTGAGTGATATAGTCTACAACATGGACAACAACATGGGAGATGGCTGAGTGATATAGTCTACAACATATACAATAACATGGGAGATGGCTGAGTGATATAGTCTACAACATATACAACAACATGGGAGATGGCTGAGTGATATAGTCTACAACATATACAACAACATGGGAGATGGCTGAGTGATATAGTCTACAACATGTACAATAACATGGGAGATGGCTGAGTGATATAGTCTACAACATATACAATAACATGGGAGATGGCTGAGTGATATAGTCTACAACATGGACAACAACATGGGAGATGGCTGAGTGATATAGTCTACAACATGGACAATAACATGGGAGATGGCTGAGTGATATAGTCTACAACATGCGATATGGCTGAGTGATATAACAACATGGGAGATGGCTGAGTGATATAGTCTACAACATATACAACAACATGGGAGATGGCTGAGTGATATAGTCTACAACATATACAACAACATGGGAGATGGCTGAGTGATATAGTCTACAACATGGACAACAACATGGGAGATGGCTGAGTGATATAGTCTACAACATATACAACAACATGGGAGATGGCTGAGTGATATAGTCTACAACATGGACAATAACATGGGAGATGGCTGAGTGATATAGTCTACAACATGGACAATAACATGGGAGATGGCTGAGTGATATAGTCTACAACATGGGAGATGGCTGAGTGATATAGTCTACAACAACATGGGAGATGGCTGAGTGATATAGTCTACAACATGGGAGATGGCTGATGGCTGATATAGTCTACAACATGGACAACAACATGGGAGATGGCTGAGTGATATAGTCTACAACATGGACAATAACATGGGAGATGGCTGAGTGATATAGTCTACAACATGCGATATGGCTGAGTGATATAGTCTACAACATGGGAGATGGCTGAGTGATATAGTCTACAACATGGGAGATGGCTGAGTGATATAGTCTACAACATATACAACAACATGGGAGATGGCTGAGTGATATAGTCTACAACATGGGAGATGGCTGAGTGATATAGTCTACAACATATACAACAACATGGGAGATGGCTGAGTGATATAGTCTACAACATATACAACAACATGGGAGATGGCTGAGTGATATAGTCTACAACATGGACAATAACATGGGAGATGGCTGAGTGATATAGTCTACAACATGG
Organism: Oncorhynchus nerka; assembly: GCF_034236695.1. Lineage (NCBI taxonomy): Eukaryota > Metazoa > Chordata > Actinopteri > Salmoniformes > Salmonidae > Oncorhynchus > Oncorhynchus nerka. The sequence continues at coordinate 167,173 of NW_027040462.1, forward strand.
ACAACAACATGGGAGATGGCTGAGTGATATAGTCTACAACATGGACAATAACATGGGAGATGGCTGAGTGATATAGTCTACAACATGCGATATGGCTGAGTGATATAGTCTACAACATGGGAGATGGCTGAGTGATATAGTCTACAACATATACAACAACATGGGAGATGGCTGAGTGATATAGTCTACAACATATACAACAACATGGGAGATGGCTGAGTGATATAGTCTACAACATGGACAACAACATGGGAGATGGCTGAGTGATATAGTCTACAACATATACAACAACATGGGAGATGGCTGAGTGATATAGTCTACAACATGCGATATGGCTGAGTGATATAGTCTACAACATGGGAGATGGCTGAGTGATATAGTCTACAACATGGGAGATGGCTGAGTGATATAGTCTACAACATATACAACAACATGGGAGATGGCTGAGTGATATAGTCTACAACATGGGAGATGGCTGAGTGATATAGTCTACAACATATACAACAACATGGGAGATGGCTGAGTGATATAGTCTACAACATATACAACAACATGGGAGATGGCTGAGTGATATAGTCTACAACATGGACAACAACATGGGAGATGGCTGAGTGATATAGTCTACAACATATACAACAACATGGGAGATGGCTGAGTGATATAGTCTACAACATATACAACAACATGGGAGATGGCTGAGTGATATAGTCTACAACATATACAACAACATGGGAGATGGCTGAGTGATATAGTCTACAACATATACAACAACATGGGAGATGGCTGAGTGATATAGTCTAGAACATGTACAACAACATGGGAGATGGCTGAGTGATATAGTCTACAACATGTACAATAACATGGGAGATGGCTGAGTGATATAGTCTACAACATATACAACAACATGGGAGATGGCTGAGTGATATAGTCTACAACATGGACAACAACATGGGAGATGGCTGAGTGATATAGTCTACCACATGTACAATAACATGGGAGATGGCTGAGTGATATAGTCTACAACATATACAACAACATGGGAGATGGCTGAGTGATATAGTCTACAACATGGACAACAACATGGGAGATGGCTGAGTGATATAGTCTACAACATATACAACAACATGGGAGATGGCTGAGTGATATAGTCTACAACATATACAACAACATGGGAGATGGCTGAGTGATATAGTCTACAACATATACAACAACATGGGAGATGGCTGAGTGATATAGTCTACAACATATACAACAACATGGGAGATGGCTGAGTGATATAGTCTACAACATGGACAATAACATGGGAGATGGCTGAGTGATATAGTCTACAACATGGACAACAACATGGGAGATGGCTGAGTGATATAGTCTACAACATGGACAATAACATGGGAGATGGCTGAGTGATATAGTCTACAACATGCGATATGGCTGAGTGATATAGTCTACAACATGGGAGATGGCTGAGTGATATAGTCTACAACATATACAACAACATGGGAGATGGCTGAGTGATATAGTCTACAACATATACAACAACATGGGAGATGGCTGAGTGATATAGTCTACAACATGGACAACAACATGGGAGATGGCTGAGTGATATAGTCTACAACATATACAACAACATGGGAGATGGCTGAGTGATATAGTCTACAACATGGACAATAACATGGGAGATGGCTGAGTGATATAGTCTACAACATGGACAATAACATGGGAGATGGCTGAGTGATATAGTCTACAACATGCGATATGGCTGAGTGATATAGTCTACAACATGGGAGATGGCTGAGTGATATAGTCTACAACATGGGAGATGGCTGAGTGATATAGTCTACAACATGGACAATAACATGGGAGATGGCTGAGTGATATAGTCTACAACATGGACAATAACATGGGAGATGGCTGAGTGATATAGTCTACAACATGCGATATGGCTGAGTGATATAGTCTACAACATGGGAGATGGCTGAGTGATATAGTCTACAACATGGGAGATGGCTGTGTGATATAGTCTACAACATATACAACAACATGGGAGATGGCTGAGTGATATAGTCTACAACATGGGAGATGGCTGAGTGATATAGTCTACAACATATACAACAACATGGGAGATGGCTGAGTGATATAGTCTACAACATATACAACAACATGGGAGATGGCTGAGTGATATAGTCTACAACATGGACAATAACATGGGAGATGGCTGAGTGATATAGTCTACAACATGGACAACAACATGGGAGATGGCTGAGTGATATAGTCTACAACATGGACAATAACATGGGAGATGGCTGAGTGATATAGTCTACAACATGCGATATGGCTGAGTGATATAGTCTACAACATGGGAGATGGCTGAGTGATATAGTCTACAACATATACAACAACATGGGAGATGGCTGAGTGATATAGTCTACAACATATACAACAACATGGGAGATGGCTGAGTGATATAGTCTACAACATGGACAACAACATGGGAGATGGCTGAGTGATATAGTCTACAACATATACAACAACATGGGAGATGGCTGAGTGATATAGTCTACAACATGGACAATAACATGGGAGATGGCTGAGTGATATAGTCTACAACATGGACAATAACATGGGAGATGGCTGAGTGATATAGTCTACAACATGCGATATGGCTGAGTGATATAGTCTACAACATGGGAGATGGCTGAGTGATATAGTCTACAACATGGGAGATGGCTGAGTGATATAGTCTACAACATGGACAATAACATGGGAGATGGCTGAGTGATATAGTCTACAACATGGACAATAACATGGGAGATGGCTGAGTGATATAGTCTACAACATGCGATATGGCTGAGTGATATAGTCTACAACATGGGAGATGGCTGAGTGATATAGTCTACAACATGGGAGATGGCTGAGTGATATAGTCTACAACATATACAACAACATGGGAGATGGCTGAGTGATATAGTCTACAACATGGGAGATGGCTGAGTGATATAGTCTACAACATATACAACAACATGGGAGATGGCTGAGTGATATAGTCTACAACATATACAACAACATGGGAGATGGCTGAGTGATATAGTCTACAACATGGGAGATGGCAGAGTGATATAGTCTACAACATATACAACAACATGGGAGATGGCTGAGTGATATAGTCTACAACATATACAACAACATGGGAGATGGCTGAGTGATATAGTCTACAACATATACAACAACATGGGAGATGGCTGAGTGATATAGTCTACAACATATACAACAACATGGGAGATGGCTGAGTGATATAGTCTAGAACATGTACAACAACATGGGAGATGGCTGAGTGATATAGTCTACAACATGTACAATAACATGGGAGATGGCTGAGTGATATAGTCTACAACATATACAACAACATGGGAGATGGCTGAGTGATATAGTCTACAACATGGACAACAACATGGGAGATGGCTGAGTGATATAGTCTACCACATGTACAATAACATGGGAGATGGCTGAGTGATATAGTCTACAACATATACAACAACATGGGAGATGGCTGAGTGATATAGTCTACAACATGGACAACAACATGGGAGATGGCTGAGTGATATAGTCTACAACATATACAACAACATGGGAGATGGCTGAGTGATATAGTCTACAACATATACAACAACATGGGAGATGGCTGAGTGATATAGTCTACAACATATACAACAACATGGGAGATGGCTGAGTGATATAGTCTACAACATATACAACAACATGGGAGATGGCTGAGTGATATAGTCTACAACATGGACAATAACATGGGAGATGGCTGAGTGATATAGTCTACAACATGGACAACAACATGGGAGATGGCTGAGTGATATAGTCTACAACATGGACAATAACATGGGAGATGGCTGAGTGATATAGTCTACAACATGCGATATGGCTGAGTGATATAGTCTACAACATGGGAGATGGCTGAGTGATATAGTCTACAACATATACAACAACATGGGAGATGGCTGAGTGATATAGTCTACAACATATACAACAACATGGGAGATGGCTGAGTGATATAGTCTACAACATGGACAACAACATGGGAGATGGCTGAGTGATATAGTCTACAACATATACAACAACATGGGAGATGGCTGAGTGATATAGTCTACAACATGGACAATAACATGGAGATGGCTGAGTGATATAGTCTACAACATGGACAATAACATGGGAGATGGCTGAGTGATATAGTCTACAACATGCGATATGGCTGAGTGATATAGTCTACAACATGGGAGATGGCTGAGTGATATAGTCTACAACATGGGAGATGGCTGAGTGATATAGTCTACAACATGGACAATAACATGGGAGATGGCTGAGTGATATAGTCTACAACATGGACAATAACATGGGAGATGGCTGAGTGATATAGTCTACAACATGCGATATGGCTGAGTGATATAGTCTACAACATGGGAGATGGCTGAGTGATATAGTCTACAACATGGGAGATGGCTGAGTGATATAGTCTACAACATATACAACAACATGGGAGATGGCTGAGTGATATAGTCTACAACATGGGAGATGGCTGAGTGATATAGTCTACAACATATACAACAACATGGGAGATGGCTGAGTGATATAGTCTACAACATATACAACAACATGGGAGATGGCTGAGTGATATAGTCTACAACATGGGAGATGGCAGAGTGATATAGTCTACAACATATACAACAACATGGGAGATGGCTGAGTGATATAGTCTACAACATATACAACAACATGGGAGATGGCTGAGTGATATAGTCTACAACATATACAACAACATGGGAGATGGCTGAGTGATATAGTCTACAACATATACAACAACATGGGAGATGGCTGAGTGATATAGTCTAGAACATGTACAACAACATGGGAGATGGCTGAGTGATATAGTCTACAACATGTACAATAACATGGGAGATGGCTGAGTGATATAGTCTACAACATATACAACAACATGGGAGATGGCTGAGTGATATAGTCTACAACATGGACAACAACATGGGAGATGGCTGAGTGATATAGTCTACCACATGTACAATAACATGGGAGATGGCTGAGTGATATAGTCTACAACATATACAACAACATGGGAGATGGCTGAGTGATATAGTCTACAACATGGGAGATGGCTGAGTGATATAGTCTACAACATATACAACAACATGGGAGATGGCTGAGTGATATAGTCTACAACATATACAACAACATGGGAGATGGCTGAGTGATATAGTCTACAACATATACAACAACATGGGAGATGGCTGAGTGATATAGTCTACAACATATACAACAACATGGGAGATGGCTGAGTGATATAGTCTACAACATGGACAATAACATGGGAGATGGCTGAGTGATATAGTCTACAACATGGACAACAACATGGGAGATGGCTGAGTGATATAGTCTACAACATGGACAATAACATGGGAGATGGCTGAGTGATATAGTCTACAACATGCGATATGGCTGAGTGATATAGTCTACAACATGGGAGATGGCTGAGTGATATAGTCTACAACATATACAACAACATGGGAGATGGCTGAGTGATATAGTCTACAACATATACAACAACATGGGAGATGGCTGAGTGATATAGTCTACAACATGGACAACAACATGGGAGATGGCTGAGTGATATAGTCTACAACATATACAACAACATGGGAGATGGCTGAGTGATATAGTCTACAACATGGACAATAACATGGGAGATGGCTGAGTGATATAGTCTACAACATGGACAATAACATGGGAGATGGCTGAGTGATATAGTCTACAACATGCGATATGGCTGAGTGATATAGTCTACAACATGGGAGATGGCTGAGTGATATAGTCTACAACATGGGAGATGGCTGAGTGATATAGTCTACAACATGGACAATAACATGGGAGATGGCTGAGTGATATAGTCTACAACATGGACAATAACATGGGAGATGGCTGAGTGATATAGTCTACAACATGCGATATGGCTGAGTGATATAGTCTACAACATGGGAGATGGCTGAGTGATATAGTCTACAACATGGGAGATGGCTGAGTGATATAGTCTACAACATATACAACAACATGGGAGATGGCTGAGTGATATAGTCTACAACATATACAACAACATGGGAGATGGCTGAGTGATATAGTCTACAACATATACAACAACATGGGAGATGGCTGAGTGATATAGTCTACAACATGGGAGATGGCAGAGTGATATAGTCTACAACATATACAACAACATGGGAGATGGCTGAGTGATATAGTCTACAACATATACAACAACATGGGAGATGGCTGAGTGATATAGTCTACAACATATACAACAACTTGGGAGATGGCTGAGTGATATAGTCTACAACATATACAACAACATGGGAGATGGCTGAGTGATATAGTCTAGAACATGTACAACAACATGGGAGATGGCTGAGTGATATAGTCTACAACATGTACAATAACATGAGAGATGGCTGAGTGATATAGTCTACAACATATACAACAACATGGGAGATGGCTGAGTGATATAGTCTACAACATGGACAACAACATGGGAGATGGCTGAGTGATATAGTCTACCACATGGACAACAACATGGGAGATGGCTGAGTGATATAGTCTACAACATATACAACAACATGGGAGATGGCTGAGTGATATAGTCTACAACATGGGAGATGGCTGAGTGATATAGTCTACAACATGTACAATAACATGGGAGATGTCTGAGTGATATAGTCTACAACATGGGAGATGGCTGAGTGAAATAGTCTACAACATGTACAATAACATGGGAGATGGCTGAGTGATATAGTCTACAACATGTACAGTAACATGGGAGATGGCTGAGTGATATAGTCTACAACTAGTACAATAACATGGGAGATGGCTGAGTGATATAGTCTACAACATGGACAATAACATGGGAGATGGCTGAGTGATATAGTCTACAACATGGACAATAACATGGGAGTGGGCTGAGTGATATAGTCTACAACATGGGAGATGGCTGAGTGATATAGTCTACAACATGGGAGATGGCTGAGTGATATGGTCTACAACATGTACAACAACATGGGAGATGGCTGAGTGATATAGTCTACAACATGGGAGATGGCTGAGTGATATAGTCTACAACATGTACAATAACATGGGAGATGGCTGAGTGATATAGTCTACAACATGGGAGATGGCTGAGTGATATAGTCTACAACATGGACAACAACATGGGAGATGGCTGAGTGATATAGTCTACAACATGTACAACACCATGGGAGATGGCTGAGTGATATAGTCTACAACATGGGAGATGGCTGAGTGATACAGTCTACAACATGGACAACACCATGGGAGATGGCTGAGTGATATAGTCTACAACATGTACAACACCATGGGAGATGGCTGAGTGATATAGTCTACAACATGGGAGATGGCTGAGTGATATAGTCTACAACATGTACAACAACATGGGAGATGGCTTAGTGATATAGTCTACAACATGGGAGATGGCTGAGTGATATAGTCTACAACATGTACAACAACATGGGAGATGGCTGAGTGATATAGTCTACAACATGGGAGATGGCTGGGTGATATAGTCTACAACATGGGAGATGGCTGAGTGATATAGTCTACAACATGGACAACAACATGGGAGATGGCTGAGTGATATAGTCTACAACATGGGAGATGGCTGAGTGATATAGTCTACCACATGGGAGATGGCTGAGTGATATAGTCTACAACATGTACAATAACATGGGAGATGGCTGAGTGATATAGTCTACAACATGGGAGATGGCTGAGTGATATAGTCTACAACATGGACAACAACATGGGAGATGGCTGAGTGATATAGTCTACAATATATACAACAACATGGGAGATGGCTTAGTGATATAGTTTACAACATGTACAATAACATGGGAGATGGCTGAGTGATATAGTCTACAACATGGGAGATGGCTGAGTGATATAGTCTACAACATGTACAATAACATGGGAGATGGCTGAGTGATATAGTCTACAACATGGGAGATGGCTGAGTGATATAGTCTACAACATGTACAACAACATGGGAGATGGCTGAGTGATATAGTCTACAACATGGGAGATGGCTGAGTGATATAGTCTACAACATGTACAATAACATGGGAGATGGCTGAGTGATATAGTGTACAACATGGGAGATGGCTGAGTGATATAGTCTACAACATGTACAACAACATGGGAGATGGCTGAGTGATATAGTCTACAACATGGGAGATGGCTGAGTGATATAGTCTACAACATGGGAGATGGCTGAGTGATATAGTCTACAACATGGGAGATGGCTGAGTGATATAGTCTACAACATGGGAGATGGCTGAGTGATATAGTCTACAACATGGGAGATGGCTGAGTGATATAGTCTACAACATATACAACAACATGGGAGATGGCTGAGTGATATAGTCTACAACATATACAACAACATGGGAGATGGCTGAGTGATATAGTCTACAACATGGACAACAACATGGGAGATGGCTGAGTGATATAGTCTACAACATATACAACAACATGGGAGATGGCTGAGTGATATAGTCTACAACATGGACAATAACATGGGAGATGGCTGAGTGATATAGTCTACAACATGGACAATAACATGGGAGATGGCTGAGTGATATAGTCTACAACATGCGATATGGCTGAGTGATATAGTCTACAACATGGGAGATGGCTGAGTGATATAGTCTACAACATGGGAGATGGCTGAGTGATATAGTCTACAACATGGACAATAACATGGGAGATGGCTGAGTGATATAGTCTACAACATGGACAATAACATGGGAGATGGCTGAGTGATATAGTCTACAACATGCGATATGGCTGAGTGATATAGTCTACAACATGGGAGATGGCTGAGTGATATAGTCTACAACATGGACAATAACATGGGAGATGGCTGAGTGATATAGTCTACAACATGCGATATGGCTGAGTGATATAGTCTACAACATGGGAGATGGCTGAGTGATATAGTCTACAACATGGACAATAACATGGGAGATGGCTGAGTGATATAGTCTACAACATGGACAATAACATGGGAGATGGCTGAGTGATATAGTCTACAACATGCGATATGGCTGAGTGATATAGTCTACAACATGGGAGATGGCTGAGTGATATAGTCTACAACATGGGAGATGGCTGAGTGATATAGTCTACAACATATACAACAACATGGGAGATGGCTGAGTGATATAGTCTACAACATGGGAGATGGCTGAGTGATATAGTCTACAACATATACAACAACATGGGAGATGGCTGAGTGATATAGTCTACAACATGGGAGATGGCAGAGTGATATAGTCTACAACATATACAACAACATGGGAGATGGCTGAGTGATATAGTCTACAACATATACAACAACATGGGAGATGGCTGAGTGATATAGTCTACAACATATACAACAACATGGGAGATGGCTGAGTGATATAGTCTACAACATATACAACAACATGGGAGATGGCTGAGTGATATAGTCTAGAACATGTACAACAACATGGGAGATGGCTGAGTGATATAGTCTACAACATGTACAATAACATGGGAGATGGCTGAGTGATATAGTCTACAACATATACAACAACATGGGAGATGGCTGAGTGATATAGTCTACAACATGGACAACAACATGGGAGATGGCTGAGTGATATAGTCTACCACATGGACAACAACATGGGAGATGGCTGAGTGATATAGTCTACAACATATACAACAACATGGGAGATGGCTGAGTGATATAGTCTACAACATGGGAGATGGCTGAGTGATATAGTCTACAACATGTACAATAACATGGGAGATGTCTGAGTGATATAGTCTACAACATGGGAGATGGCTGAGTGAAATAGTCTACAACATGTACAATAACATGGGAGATGGCTGAGTGATATAGTCTACAACATGTACAGTAACATGGGAGATGGCTGAGTGATATAGTCTACAACATGTACAATAACATGGGAGATGGCTGAGTGATATAGTCTACAACATGGACAATAACATGGGAGATGGCTGAGTGATATAGTCTACAACATGGACAATAACATGGGAGTGGGCTGAGTGATATAGTCTACAACATGGGAGATGGCTGAGTGATATAGTCTACAACATGGGAGATGGCTGAGTGATATGGTTTACAACATGTACAACAACATGGGAGATGGCTGAGTGATATAGTCTACAACATGGGAGATGGCTGAGTGATATAGTCTACAACATGTACAATAACATGGGAGATGGCTGAGTGATATAGTCTACAACATGGGAGATGGCTGAGTGATATAGTCTACAACATGGACAACAACATGGGAGATGGCTGAGTGATATAGTCTACAACATGTACAACACCATGGGAGATGGCTGAGTGATATAGTCTACAACATGGGAGATGGCTGAGTGATACAGTCTACAACATGGACAACACCATGGGAGATGGCTGAGTGATATAGTCTACAACATGTACAACACCATGGGGGAGATGGCTGAGTGATATAGTCTACAACATGGGAGATGGCTGAGTGATATAGTCTACAACATGTACAACAACATGGGAGATGGCTTAGTGATATAGTCTACAACATGGGAGATGGCTGAGTGATATAGTCTACAACATGTACAACAACATGGGAGATGGCTGAGTGATATAGTCTACAACATGGGAGATGGCTGGGTGATATAGTCTACAACATGGGAGATGGCTGAGTGATATAGTCTACAACATGGACAACAACATGGGAGATGGCTGAGTGATATAGTCTACAACATGGGAGATGGCTGAGTGATATAGTCTACCACATGGGAGATGGCTGAGTGATATAGTCTACAACATGTACAATAACATGGGAGATGGCTGAGTGATATAGTCTACAACATGGGAGATGGCTGAGTGATATAGTCTACAACATGGACAACAACATGGGAGATGGCTGAGTGATATAGTCTACAATATATACAACAACATGGGAGATGGCTTAGTGATATAGTTTACAACATGTACAATAACATGGGAGATGGCTGAGTGATATAGTCTACAACATGGGAGATGGCTGAGTGATATAGTCTACAACATGTACAATAACATGGGAGATGGCTGAGTGATATAGTCTACAACATGGGAGATGGCTGAGTGATATAGTCTACAACATGTACAACAACATGGGAGATGGCTGAGTGATATAGTCTACAACATGGGAGATGGCTGAGTGATATAGTCTACAACATGCTGGAGATAGTCTACAACATGGGAGATGGCTGAGTGATATAGTCTACAACATGGGAGATGGCTGAGTGATATAGTCTACAACATGGGAGATGGCTGAGTGATATAGTCTACAACATGGGAGATGGCTGAGTGATATAGTCTACAACATGTACAATACGATGGGAGATGGCGCCCTCCTGTGGAATCCAGTAATGTTGCACGTCCTCTTTGAGCTCATAACAGTTTAGTAACAATAGCTAATGCATGGATTGAATTGTAGGTACACCAAGCAGAATGTAAACACAGCACAGCATAACTTCCTGCTAAATAAAGATTATAGAAATACCCCTGTAAGACATTCAAAGCCCACTTCCTGCTAAATAAAGATTATAGAAATACCCCTGTAAGACATTCAAAGCCCACTTCCTGCTAAATAAAGATTACAGAAATACCCCTGTAAGACATTCAAAGCCCCCTAAATAAAGTTTACAGAAATACCCTGTAAGACATTCAAAGCCCACTTCCTGCTAAATAAAGATTATAGAAATACCCCTGTAAGACATTCAAAGCCCCTTCCTGCTAAATAAAGGTTACAGAAATACCCCTGTAAGACATTCAAAGCCCACTTCCTGCTAAATAAAGGTTACAGTAATACACAGAATAGGTTACAGAAATACCCCTGTAAGACATTCAAAGCCCACTTCCTGCTAAATAAAGATTATAGAAATACCCCTGTAAGACATTCAAAGCCCCCTTCCTGCTAAATAAAGGTTACAGAAATACCCCTGTAAGACATTCAAAGCCCACTTCCTGCTAAATAAAGGTTACAGAAATACCCCTGTAAGACATTCAAAGCCCACTTCCTGCTAAATAAAGATTATAGAAATACCCCTGTAAGACATTCAAAGCCCCCTTCCTGCTAAATAAAGGTTACAGAAATACCCCTGTAAGACATTCAAAGCCCACTTCCTGCTAAATAAAGGTTACAGTAATACACAGAATAGGTTACAGAAATACCCCTGTAAGACATTCAAAGCCCACTTCCTGCTAAATAAAGGTTACAGAAATACCCCTGTAAAACATTCAAAGCCCACTTCCTGCTAAATAAAGGTTACAGAAATACCCCTGTAAGACATTCAAAGCCCACTTCCTGCTAAATAAAGTTTACAGAAATACCCCTGTAAGACATTCAAAGCCCACTTCCTGCTAAATAAAGTTTACAGAAATACCCCTGTAAGACATTCAAAGCCCACTTCCTGCTAAATAAAGGTTACAGAAATACCCCTGTAAGACATTCAAAAGCCCACTTCCTGTGCATTAGCATGTTGTTCCTGTTAGGAAGAAGAGTTAACAACCTGAACTAGGAACTAGGGGTCATATCTTGTCTGTGTCCTAAGGGCCCTGGTCTAAAGTAGTGCACTATATAAGGAGTAGGGCGCTGGTCTAAAGTAGTGCACTATATAGGGAATAGGGCTGTGGTCTAAAGTAGTGCACTATATAGGGAATAGGGCTCTGGTCTAAAGTAGTGCACTATATAGGGAATAGGGCTCTGGTCTAAAGTAGTGCACTATATAGGGAATAGGGCTGTGGTCTAAAGTAGTGCACTATATAGGGAATAATGTGCTATTTGGGATTCACACAGGATGTGACCACTGGTTACTTGATGTGACCCCTGGTAACAGGATGTGACTATTGGTTACAGGATGTGACCCCTGGTTACAGGATGTGACCCCTGGTTACTGGATGTGACCCTTGGTTACAGGATGTGACCCCTGGTTACTGGATGTGACTATTGGTTACAGGATGTGACCCCTGTTAACAGGATGTGACCCCTGGTTACTGGATGTGACCATTGGTTACTGGATGTGACCCTGGTTACAGGATGTGACCCCTGGTTACTGGATGTGACCCCTGGTTACTGGATGTGACATCTGGTTACAGAATGTGACCCCTGGTTACTGGTTCAGTTTTTTTTGACACGATGGACCCACTAACTGACCACATTGCTATTTGGGACACAGCCTTTGTGACCTCTGACCTCTATTAAGTGACACAGCTTTAGGGTTTTAACTGGCTAATCATCCTCAGGCTAGCAACCAACCACAGCATCTATCCCAGGGGCTATCAGAGGTCTGATAATGTCATGAGCTTACGAACTGATGACCTCATGTCCCGCCCAATTCGCCCTTCAGCCAATCGGAGTGCTCGGGGATCATGTGTGAGCCAATTAGAGCGCTCTGGGATCATGTGTCAGAGTGGGAGAAAGCCTTCACATCCTTGACCACAGGAGGTCATAGCTGATCTCTTCAAATCTCCTACAGATCCTCTCTGAGATACACACACACACACACACACACACACACACACACACACACACACACACACACACACACACACACACACACACACACACACACACATACACACAAACAGACACACAGCCACACACAGATCCCATTCACAAAGACACCACCTGTCACAAACAACCTACTGTATCTTCACAGAGGATGTTGTCTGACTGTTGCTATGTGTTGATAGGAGAGGATGTTGACTGACTGTTGCTATGTGTTGACAGTGGAGGATGTTGACTGACTGTTGCTATGTGTTGATAGGAGAGGATGCTGACTGACTGTTGTTACGTGTTGATAGGAGAGGATGTTATCTTTAGTTCTGTGCTAGCGATAGAGGTTATTGACACAGAGTCAGATGGAGTCAGTCACCCTATGATAAAGTCCCTCAGATATCCTGGGATCTCCGCCTCTTTGGCTAAGTGGAACTAATTCATCAATCATGTCAAACAGCGTGAGCAGCAGTGTGTGTGTGTGTGTGTGTGTGTGTGTGTGTGTGTGTGTGTGTGTGCGGGTGTGTGTGTGTGTGTGTGTGTGTGTGCGGGTGGGTATGTGTGTGTGTGTGTGAGTGTGTGTGTGCGGGTGGGTGTGTGTGTGTGTGTGCGGGTGGGTATGTGTGTGTGTGCGGGTGGGTATGTGTGTGTGCGGGTGGGTATGTGTGTGTGCGGGTGGGTATGTATGTGTGTGTGTGTGTGTGTGTGTGTGTGTGTGTGTGTGTGTGTGTGTGTGTGTGTGTGTGTGTGTGTGCAACAAGATCTCACGGTTTGACCCACACGTCTGCGAGACGTTTGACCCACATTTCTGGTCAGATCTGGAGGCGTGGTGGACCTAACCTGTAGTAACCATAACCTGGGTTACTCCGCTGCTGTGGCCGACGTCTCACAGCTGCTAAAGTTTAGACAATAAGTCTGAATGGTTTAGTTAAGAGTTGAGGTTTGGAGTCAAAACAACCAAATAAAAAATTAACACCTACCGCTGGGATTGATCTACCCTCGGAGGCAGAGCTCGCGGCTTCCGCCACGACAACCATCCCGCCCACAACCACAACCCTACTGGATGGTGATAGGTCAGTTTCCCCTAGTGGCATCTCACAACGTTCCTGGCCGGACGTCGGATGTCGAAGTGGATCTTGAGCAAACTGGCTGGCGTGTGCATCATGCGCGTGTGTGTGTGTATGTGTGTGTGTGTGTGTGTGAGAGAGTGAGAGAGTGAGAGAGTGAGAGAGAGAGAGAGAGAGAGAGAGAGAGAGAGAGAGAGAGAGAGAGAGAGAGAGAGAGAGAGAGAGAGAGAGAGAGAGAGAGAGAGAGAGAGAGAGAGAGAGAGAGAGAGAGAGAGAGAGAGAGAGAGAGACACTAACAGCAGGGTGCTAATGAGTGGGAAGGTATTCAGGGGAGAATCTCAGTTGCATACTCCTCCATCCTCTCTCCTCTCTCCTCTCTCCTCGCCTCCTCAAAACCCAATTGGAGGAAAAGGTCAGAGGGGAGGGACCTCTGGATTTCTCTTACAATGGATTTTGAGAAGGAGGCGAGAAGAGGGGAGAGAGGATGTGAGGAGTATGCAATTGAGATTCTCCCCCTGCCACAGTCCAGCGCATCACTTCCTGTGTGAAGTGTTCTAGAAGCCAAGCAGTCAGGCCTTCTAGTGAAATCACCACTACTGAGCATGGTTCACCTGCTTAAATAGCTATGTGACTCAGTGGTGTGTGTGTGTGTGTGTGTGTGTGTGTGTGTGTGTGTGTGTGTGTGTGTGTGTGTGTGTGTGTGTGTGTGTGTGTGTGTGTTTTCATGTATGTGTTCATATATTTACATGTTTGTGTGTGTGTTTACGTGTGTGTGGGTTTACATGTGTATGTGTGTGTGTAACAGACGTGAAAGGCCTGAATATAGGCTACTTACCATCAAACAGGTGATGATGATGATGAAGATGGTGAGGAAGATGACCGCAGCAAAGAATCCCTCTTTAGTCCAAATATTGTCCCTCTCATGTTGATCCTGTAGCACATTCCTCTGTAGAGGAGAGGACGGGAGAGGAGAAGAGAGGAGAAGAGAGGAGAGGAGGAAAAGAGAGGGGAGGAGAGGAGAGGAAGAAGGAGAGGAGGAGAAGAGAGGAGGAGAAGAGAGGAGAGGACGAAAAGAGAGGAGAGGAGAGGAGAGGAGAGGAGGAAGGAGAGGAGGGAGAAGAGAGGAGAAGAGAGGAGAGGAGGAAAGAGGGGAGGAGAGGAAGAAGGAGAGGAGGAGAAGAGAGGAGGAGAAGAGAGGAGAGGAGAGGAGAGGAGAGGAGAGGAGAGGAGAGGAGGGGAGGAGAGGAGAGGAGGAGAGAGGAGAGGAGAAGAGGAGGAGAGGGAGGAGGAAAGAGGAGAGGAGAGGAGAGGAGGAAAAGAGGGGAGGAGAGGGAGGAAGAAGGAGAGGAGGAGAGAGGAGAAGAGAGGAGAGGAGGAAAAGAGAGGGGAGGAGAGGAGAG
>NW_027040462.1:185791-210791 GCF_034236695.1 Oncorhynchus nerka
AGGGGGGACAGGAGGGACAGGAGGGAGGGATGAGAGAAAAGAGGGAGAGAGATGGAAAGAACAAAATGATACGGTGTGTGTGATGGGTGGGAGGTCTTTCAGATCTTTAGGGCTGTGATGAAAAAGACGCCCACCTCTCGGTGAAAAACAAGGAGCTAACAAACTACCTACCACAGAGCATAAAGCCCAACACAGAGGACACCATTAGGACTGATAACACAGAGGACACCATTAGGACTGATAACACAGAGGACACCATTAGGACTGATAACACAGAGGACACCATTAGGACTGATAACACAGAGAACACCATTAGGTCTGATAACACAGAGGACACAATTAGGACTGATAACACAGAGCATGACGCTCAACACAGAGGACACCATTAGGTCTGATAACACAGAGGACACCATTAGGACTGATAACACAGAGGACACCGTTAGGTCTGATAACACAGAGGACACAATTAGGACTGATAACACAGAGCATACAGCCCAACACAGAGGACACCATTAGGTCTGATAACACAGAGGACACCATTAGGACTGAAAACACAGAGGACACCATTAGGTCTGATAACACAGAGGACACCATTAGGACTGATAACACAGAGGACACCATTAGGACTGATAACACAGAGGACACCATTAGGACTGATAACACAGAGCATACAGCCCAACACAGAGGACACCATTAGGACTGATAACACAGAGCATAAAGCCCAACACAGAGGACACCATTAGGACTGATAACACAGAGCATACAGCCCAACACAGAGGACACCATTAGGTCTGATAACACAGAGGACACCATTAGGACTGAAAACACAGAGGACACCATTAGGGCTGATAACACAGAGGACACCATTAGGACTCATAACACAGAGAACACCATTAGGTCTGATAACACAGAGCATACAGCCCAACACAGAGGAAACCATTAGGACTGATAACACAGAGCATACAGCCCAACACAGAGGACACCATTAGGACTGATAACACAGAGCATACAGCCCAACACAGAGGACACCATTAGGTCTGATAACACAGAGGACACCATTAGGACTGATAACACAGAGCATGACGCTCAACACAGAGGACACCATTAGGACTGATAACACAGAGGACACCATTAGGTCTGATAACACAGAGCATACAGCCCAACACAGAGGACACCATTAGGACTGATAACACAGAGCATACAGCCCAACACAGAGGACACCATTAGGGCTGATAACACAGAGGACACCATTAGGACTGATAACACAGAGGACACCATTAGGACTGATAACACAGAGGACACCATTAGGACTGATAACACAGAGGACACCATTAGGACTGATAACACAGAGCATACAGCCCAACACAGAGGAAACCATTAGGTCTGATAACACAGAGCATACAGCCCAACACAGAGGTACTATTAGGACTGATAACACAGAGCATACAGCCCAACACAGAGGACACCATTAGGACTGATAACACAGAGGACACCATTAGGACTGAAAACACAGAGGACACCATTAGGACTGAAAACACAGAGGACACCATTAGGACTGATAACACAGAGGACACCATTAGGACTGATAACACAGAGGACACCATTAGGACTGAAAACACAGAGGACACCATTAGGACTGATAACACAGAGGACACCATTAGGACTGATAACACAGAGCATACAGCCCAACACAGAGGACACCATTAGGACTGATAACACAGAGGACACCATTAGGACTGAAAACACAGAGGACACCATTAGGACTGATAACACAGAGGACACCATTAGGACTGATAACACAGAGCATAAAGCCCAACACAGAGGACACCATTAGGGCTGATAACACAGAGGACACCATTAGGTCTGATAACACAGAGCATAAAGCCCAACACAGAGGACACCATTAGGTCTGATAACACAGAGGACACCATTAGGTCTGATAACACAGAGGACACTATTAGGACTGATAACACAGAGCATACAGCCCAACACAGAGGACACCATTAGGACTGATAACACAGAGCATAAAGCCCAACACAGAGGACACTATTAGGTCTGATAACACAGAGCATACAGCCCAACACAGAGGACACCATTAGGACTGATAACACAGAGCATACAGCCCAACACAGAGGACACCGTTAGGTCTTCTGTGTGCGTTGTGATGAAAGGAAACCCTCCTCTCCTCTGCCAGGTGTGAGTCCAGCAGGACAGAGCTTCAAAGAGTTCCTAGACAACTACAACAGAGGATCCTGTCACATGAAGGAGATTACAGTACATTATGGATGAAAGACTTGCATTGGGCTCAGTGCTACAAACGTAAATATCTATACACCTGGCTGTGACACACACACACATGCACACACACACATATACACGTGCACAGATACACACGTGCACACATACAGGAAGTAGCGTACCTCCGAGGAGACCTCTGTGATGCCGAAGTGACCCAGGCTACGATGCAGGGTGTTGATGTTCAGTGATTGGATAACTTCCTCTGCTGGGAGGGGCTCCGTGGCCCCTGGCCTATCAGATGACACATACAGCTCAATGCCATTCTTCCTCTCCTATTGTGGGGGGTAGGAGGAAGAGGAGGAAGAGGATGTTAGATAACGCTCAGATTAAATGATATCCACAGACAACCTCACATTAAGATTGAACCACTGTACAGCGGTGAAGTGGTTTGTGGGATGTGTTGTTATGGAGGTCTGGCCAGTCTGTATGAACTACGATCATTTGTGTTCAGTGGAAACTAGTTTAAAATCATCCTTATTAATGTCTATATAGGGTGTGTGTGTGTGTGTGTGTGTGTGTTGTGTGTTACATTGAGTCTGTTGATGTGTACGTGTCTGGGAGAGATGTCCAGAGCAGTGTGTGTGTGTGTGTGTGTGTGTGTGTGTGTGTGTGTGTGTGTGTGTGTGTGTGTGTGTGTGTGTGTGTGTGTGTGTGTGTGTGTGTGTGTGTGTGTGTGTGTGTCTTACATTGAGTCTGTTGATGTGTACGTGTCTGGGGAGATGTCCAGAGCAGCAGCTACTCCCTCTCTGAACCGCTTTAGAAGAGACATGGTTAACCTCCTCACATCAACCTGCAGCTTCTGACAGAGGGAGGGAGGGAGGGGGAGGAAGGGAGGAGGGGACAGCAGGGAGGGGGGACAGGAGGAAGGGAGCGGGAGGGAGGGAGGGAGGTGGGAGGGAGCAAAGGAGGGGGACAGCAGGGAGGGAGGAAGGGAGGAGGAGGGGGGGGGGAGGGAGGGAGGGGGAGGGAGGAGAAGGGGGAGGGATGAGGAAGGGATGGGGAGAAAGGGGGAGAGATGGAGGGAGGGAGTGAGGGAGGGGAGAAGGGGGAAAGAAAGAGGAGGGAGGGAGGGGAGGGAGGGAGGGAGGGAGGGAGGGAGGGAGGGAGGGAGGGAGGGGGAGAGGAAGGTGGAGAGGGGAGAAAGAGAGACTGACAGGGGAAAGATTACCTGGAAACTATAACACTCTGTTACCTCTATATAACACTCTGTTACAGAACTCTCTATAACACTCTGTTACCTCTCTATAACACTCTATAACTCTCTGTTACACTCTCTATAACATTCTATAACTCTCTGTTACCTCTCTATAACACTCTGTTACTCTCTATAACATGCTGTTACCTCTCTATAACACTCTGTTACCTCTCTATAACACTCTGTTACCTCTCTATAACACTCTGTTACCTCTCTATAACACCCTGTTACCTCTCTATAACACTCTGTTACCTCTCTATAACACCCTGTTACCTCTCTATAACACTCTGTTACCTCTCTATAACACCCTGTTACCTCTCTATAACACTCTGTTACCTCTCTATAACACGCTGTTACCTCTCTATAACACTCTGTTACCTCTCTATAACACTATGTTACCTCTCTATAACACTCTATAACTCTCTGTTACCTCTCTATAACACTCTATTACACTCTGTTACCTCTCTACAACACTCTGTTACCTCTCTATAACACTCTGTTACCTCTCTATAACACTCTGTTACCTCTCTACAACACTCTGTTACCTCTCTATAACACTCTGTTACCTCTCTATAAAACTCTGTTACCTCTCTAAAACACTGTTACCTCTCTATAACACTCTGTTACCTCTTTGTTACCTCTCTATAACACTCTGTTACTTCTCTATAACACTCTGTTACCTCTCTGTTACCTCTCTATAACACTCTATAACACTCTGTTACCTCTCTATAACACTCTATAACTCTCTGTTACCTCTCTATAACACTCTGTTACCTCTCTATAACACTCTATAACTCTCTGTTACCTCTCTATAACACCCTGTTACCTCTCTATAACACTCTGTTACCTCTCTATAACACCCTGTTACCTCTCTATAACACCCTGTTACCTCTCTATAACACTCTGTTACCTCTCTATAACACCCTGTTACCTCTCTATAACACTCTGTTACCTCTCTAAAACACTGTTACCTCTCTATAACACTCTGTTACCTCTCTATAACACTCTGTTACTTCTCTATAACACTCTGTTACCTCTTTGTTACCTCTCTATAACACTATGTTACCTCTCTATAACACTCTGTTACCTCTCTGTTACCTCTCTATAACACTCTATAACTCTGTTACCTCTCTATAACACTCTGTTACCTCTCTATAACACTCTATAACTCTCTGTTACCTCTCTATAACACTCTGTTACCTCTCTACAACACTCTGTTACCTCTCTAAAACACTAACACTCTGTTACCTCTCTATAACACTCTGTTACCTCTCTATAACACCCTGTTACCTCTCTACAACACTCTGTTACCTCTCTATAACACGCTGTTACCTCTCTATAACACTCTGTTACCTCTCTATAACACCCTGTTACCTCTCTACAACACTCTGTTACCTCTCTATAAAACTCTGTTACCTCTCTAAAACACTGTTACCTCTCTATAACACTCTGTTACCTCTTTGTTACCTCTCTATAACACTCTGTTACTTCTCTATAACACTCTGTTACCTCTCTCTCTGTTACCTCTCTATAACACTCTATAACACTCTGTTACCTCTCTATAACACTCTGTAACTCTCTGTTACCTCTCTATAACACTCTGTTACCTCTCTATAACACTCTGTTAACTCTCTGTTACCTCTCTATAACACTCTGTTACCTCTCTATAACTATAACTCTGTTACCTCTCTATAACACCCTGTTACCTCTCTATAACACCCTGTTACCTCTCTATAACACTCTGTTACCTCTCTATAACACCCTGTTACCTCTCTATAACACTCTATAACTCTCTGTTACCTCTCTATAACACTCTGTTACCTCTCTATAACACTCTGTTACCTCTCTATAACACTCTGTTACCTCTCTAAAACACTGTTACCTCTCTATAACACGCTGTTACCTCTCTATAACACTCTGTTACCTCTCTATAACACTCTATAACACTCTGTTACCTCTCTATAACACCCTGTTACCTCTCTATAACACTCTATAACTCTCTGTTACCTCTCTATAACACTCTATTACACTCTGTTACCTCTCTACAACACTCTGTTACCTCTCTATAACACTCTGTTACCTCTCTATAACACTCTGTTACCTCTCTATAACAACTATAACTCTGTTACCTCTCTATAACACTCTGTTACCTCTCTATAAAACTCTGTTACCTCTCTAAAACACTGTTACCTCTCTATAACACTCTGTTACCTCTTTGTTACCTCTCTATAACACTCTGTTACTTCTCTATAACACTCTGTTACCTCTCTGTTACCTCTCTATAACACTCTATAACACTCTGTTACCTCTCTATAACACTCTATAACTCTCTGTTACCTCTCTATAACACTCTGTTACCTCTCTATAACACTCTATAACTCTCTGTTACCTCTCTATAACACCCTGTTACCTCTCTATAACACTCTGTTACCTCTCTATAACACCCTGTTACCTCTCTATAACACCCTGTTACCTCTCTATAACACTCTGTTACCTCTCTATAACACCCTGTTACCTCTCTATAACACTCTGTTACCTCTCTAAAACACTGTTACCTCTCTATAACACTCTGTTACCTCTCTATAACACTCTGTTACTTCTCTATAACACTCTGTTACCTCTTTGTTACCTCTCTATAAAACTCTGTTACCTCTCTAAAACACTGTTACCTCTCTATAACACTCTGTTACCTCTTTGTTACCTCTCTATAACACTCTGTTACTTCTCTATAACACTCTGTTACTCTATAACACTCTGTTACCTCTCTATAACACTCTATAACACTCTGTTACCTCTCTATAACACTCTATAACTCTCTGTTACCTC
The DNA here is from genome assembly GCF_034236695.1 of Oncorhynchus nerka. Lineage (NCBI taxonomy): Eukaryota > Metazoa > Chordata > Actinopteri > Salmoniformes > Salmonidae > Oncorhynchus > Oncorhynchus nerka. Next base: position 192,111 of record NW_027040462.1, read on the forward strand.
TCTATAACACTCTGTTACCTCTCTATAACACTCTATAACTCTCTGTTACCTCTCTATAACACCCTGTTACCTCTCTATAACACTCTGTTACCTCTCTATAACACCCTGTTACCTCTCTATAACACCCTGTTACCTCTCTATAACACTCTGTTACCTCTCTATAACACCCTGTTACCTCTCTATAACACTCTGTTACCTCTCTATAACACTCTGTTACCTCTCTATAACACTCTGTTACCTCTCTATAACACTCTGTTACTTCTCTATAACACTCTGTTACCTCTTTGTTACCTCTCTATAACACTATGTTACCTCTCTATAACACTCTGTTACTCTCTCTGTTACCTCTCTATAACACTCTATAACTCTGTTACCTCTCTATAACACTCTGTTACCTCTCTATAACACTCTATAACTCTCTGTTACCTCTCTATAACACTCTGTTACCTCTCTACAACACTCTGTTACCTCTCTAAAACACTCTGTTACCTCTCTACAACACTCTGTTACCTCTCTATAACACCCTGTTACCTCTCTACAACACTCTGTTACCTCTCTATAACACGCTGTTACCTCTCTATAACACTCTGTTACCTCTCTATAACACCCTGTTACCTCTCTACAACACTCTGTTACCTCTCTATAAAACTCTGTTACCTCTCTAAAACACTGTTACCTCTCTATAACACTCTGTTACCTCTTTGTTACCTCTCTATAACACTCTGTTACTTCTCTATAACACTCTGTTACCTCTCTGTTACCTCTCTATAACACTCTATAACACTCTGTTACCTCTCTATAACACTCTATAACTCTCTGTTACCTCTCTATAACACTCTGTTACCTCTCTATAACACTCTATAACTCTCTGTTACCTCTCTATAACACCCTGTTACCTCTCTATAACACTCTGTTACCTCTCTATAACACCCTGTTACCTCTCTATAACACCCTGTTACCTCTCTATAACACTCTGTTACCTCTCTATAACACCCTGTTACCTCTCTATAACACTCTATAACTCTCTGTTACCTCTCTATAACACTCTGTTACCTCTCTATAACACTCTGTTACCTCTCTATAACACTCTGTTACCTCTCTAAAACACTGTTACCTCTCTATAACACGCTGTTACCTCTCTATAACACTCTGTTACCTCTCTATAACACTCTATAACACTATGTTACCTCTCTATAACACTCTATAACTCTCTGTTACCTCTCTATAACACTCTATTACACTCTGTTACCTCTCTACAACACTCTGTTACCTCTCTATAACACTCTGTTACCTCTCTATAACACTCTGTTACCTCTCTATAACACTCTGTTACCTCTCTATAAAACTCTGTTACCTCTCTATAAAACTCTGTTACCTCTCTAAAACACTGTTACTCTCTCTATAACACTCTGTTACCTCTTTGTTACCTCTCTATAACACTCTGTTACTTCTCTATAACACTCTGTTACCTCTCTATAACACTCTATAACTCTCTGTTACCTCTCTATAACACTCTGTTACCTCTCTATAACACTCTATAACTCTCTGTTACCTCTCTATAACACCCTGTTACCTCTCTATAACACTCTGTTACCTCTCTATAACACTCTGTTACTGTTACCTCTCTATAACACCCTGTTACCTCTCTATAACACTCTGTTACCTCTCTATAACACTCTGTTACCTCTCTATAAACACTGTTACCTCTCTATAACACTCTGTTACCTCTCTATAACACTCTGTTCTCTCTATAACACTCTGTTACCTCTTTGTTACCTCTCTATAACACTATGTTACCTCTCTATAACACTCTGTTACCTCTCTGTTACCTCTCTATAACACTCTATAACTCTGTTACCTCTCTATAACACTCTGTTACCTCTCTATAACACTCTATAACTCTCTGTTACCTCTCTATAACACTCTGTTACCTCTCTACAACACTCTGTTACCTCTCTAAAACACTCTGTTACCTCTCTATAACACTCTGTTACCTCTCTATAACACCCTGTTACCTCTCTACAACACTCTGTTACCTCTCTATAACACGCTGTTACCTCTCTATAACACTCTGTTACCTCTCTATAACACCCTGTTACCTCTCTACAACACTCTGTTACCTCTCTATAACACCCTGTTACCTCTCTACAACACTCTGTTACCTCTCTACAACACTCTGTTACCTCTCTATAACACTCTGTTCCCTCTCTATAACACTTTGTTACCTCTCTAAAACACTGTTACCTCTCTATAACACTCTGTTACCTCTTTGTTACCTCTCTATAACACTCTGTTACCTCTCTATAACACTCTGTTACCTCTCTATAACAGTCTATAACACTCTGTTACCTCTCTATAACACTCTATAACTCTCTGTTACCTCTCTATAACACTCTGTTACCGCTCTATAACACTCTGTTACCTCTGTCTGTTACCTCTCTATAACACCTCTGTTACCTCTCTATAACACTCTGTTACCTCTGTTACCTCTCTATAACACTCTATAACTCTCTGTTACCTCTCTATAACACTCTGTTACCGCTCTATAACACTCTGTTACCTCTGTTACCTCTCTATAACACTCTGTTACCTCTCTAAAACACTCTGTTACCTCTCTATAACACTCTATAACCTCTCTATAACACCTCTGTTACCTCTCTATAACACTCTGTTACTATAACACTCTCTCTATAACACTCTATAACACTCTGTTACCTCTCTATAACACCCTGTTACCTCTCTAAAACACTCTATAAACACTCTATTACCTCTCTATAACACTCTATAACACTCTGTTACCTCTCTATAACACTCTGTTACCTCTCTATAACACCCTGTTACCTCTCTACAACACTCTGTTACCTCTCTATAACACGCTGTTACCTCTCTATAACACTCTGTTACCTCTCTATAACACCCTGTTACCTCTCTACAACACTCTGTTACCTCTCTATAACACCCTGTTACCTCTCTACAACACTCTGTTACCTCTCTACAACACTCTGTTACCTCTCTATAACACTCTGTTCCCTCTCTATAACACTTTGTTACCTCTCTAAAACACTGTTACCTCTCTATAACACTCTGTTACCTCTTTGTTACCTCTCTATAACACTCTGTTACCTCTCTATAACACTCTGTTACCTCTCTATAACAGTCTATAACACTCTGTTACCTCTCTATAACACTCTATAACTCTCTGTTACCTCTCTATAACACTCTGTTACCGCTCTATAACACTCTGTTACCTCTGTTACCTCTCTATAACACTATGTTACCGCTCTATAACACTCTGTTACCTCTGTTACCTCTCTATAACACTCTATAACTCTCTGTTACCTCTCTATAACACTCTGTTACCGCTCTATAACACTCTGTTACCTCTGTTACCTCTCTATAACACTCTGTTACCCCTCTAAAACACTCTGTTACCTCTCTATAACACTCTGTTACCTCTCTATAACACCCTGTTACCTCTCTATAACACTCTGTTACCTCTCTATAACACTCTATAACACTCTGTTACCTCTCTATAACACCCTGTTACCTCTCTAAAACACTCTATAACACTCTGTTACCTCTCTATAACACTCTATAACACTCTGTTACCTCTCTATAACACTCTGTTACCTCTCTATAACACTCTGTTACCTCTCTACAACACCCTGTTACCTCTCTATAACACCCTGTTACCTCTCTATAACATTCTGTTACCTCTCTATAACATTCTGTTGCCTCTCTAAAACACTCTGTTACCTCTCTATAACACTCTATAACACTCTGTTACCTCTCTATAACACTCTATAACTCTCTGTTACCTCTCTATAACACTCTGTTACCGCTCTATAACACTCTGTTACCTCTGTTACCTCTCTATAACACTCTGTTACCGCTCTATAACACTCTGTTACCTCTGTTACCTCTCTATAACACTCTATAACTCTCTGTTACCTCTCTATAACACTGTTACCGCTCTATAACACTCTGTTACCTCTGTTACCTCTCTATAACACTCTGTTACCTCTCTATAACACCCTGTTACCTCTCTATAACACTCTGTTACCGCTCTATAACACTCTGTTACCTCTCTATAACACTCTATAACACCCTGTTACCTCTCTAGAACACCCTGTTACCTCTCTATAACACTCTGTTACCTCTCTATAACACCCTGTTACCTCTCTATAACACTCTGTTACCTCTCTATAACACCCTGTTACCTCTCTATAACACTCTGTTACCTCTCTAGAACACCCTGTTACCTCTCTATAACTCTCTGTTACCTCTCTATAACACCCTGTTACCTCTCTATAACACTCTGTTACCTCTCTAGAACACCCTGTTACCTCTCTATAACACTCTGTTACCTCTCTATAACACCCTGTTACCTCTCTATAACACTCTGTTACCTCTCTATAACACCCTGTTACCTCTCTATAACACTCTGTTACCTCTCTAGAACACCCTGTTACCACTCTATAACACTCTGTTACCTCTCTATAACACCCTGTTACCTCTCTATAACACTCTGTTACCTCTCTATAACACTCTGTTACCTCTCTATAACACTCTGTTACCTCTATATTACACTCTGTTACCTCTATATTACACTCTGTTACCTCTATATTACACTCTGTTACCTCTCTATTACACTCTGTTACCTCTCTATAACACTCTGTTACCTCTAAAACACACAGGGAAAACTCTAACACTTTCCAAGCAGAGCAGAGGAGGCAGGGGATGTCTAAGCTGCATTACATCTCTACCAACATTACTACATTACCATCCATCCACTCACACTTCTACAATCACTTTCACACTCTGTCTCTCTACCTTCCTCACTCTCTCTCGCACTGTCCCTCTCTCTCTCCCCTCTCTCTCTCTCTCTGTGTGTCTCTCTCTCTTTCTCTCTGTGTCTCTCTCTCTCTCTCTATCTGTGTCTCTTTCTCTCTGTGTGTCTCTCTCTCTCTTTCTCTCTGTTTGTCTCTCTCTCTTTCTCTCTCTCTATCTCTCAATTTCAATTTCAATTCAATTCAATTCAAGGGGATTAATAGGCATGGGAAAAATGGGTTAACATTGCCAAAGCAAGTGAGGTAGATAATATACAAAAGTGAAATAAACAATAACAATTAACAGTAAACATTACACATACAGAAGTTTCAAAACAATAAAGTCATTACAAAAGTCATATTACGTATATATACAACGATGTACAAATCTCTCTCTCCCTTCCTCCCTCCCTCTCTCTCTCTCTTTCTCTCTCTCTCTCTCTCTGTCTCTCTCTCTTTCTCTCTCTCTCTGTCTCTCTCTGTCTCTCTCTCTCTCTCTTTCTCTCTCTCTTTCTCTCTCTGTCTCTCTCTCTGTCTCTCTCTCTGTCTCTCTCTCTCTCTCTCTCTCTCTCTCTCTGTCCCTCTGTCTCTCTCTCTGTCTCTCTCTCTCCCTTCAAAACAAGGAAAACCACCTTTAGTAAACATGTCATTTGTTCCAGATGGCGAATTGATTACCTCCAGCTAACCTGGTTTGGTACCAGTCCTGAGGGTCATGCAGTGGTCAGCCCTATAAAGAGGATCCCAGACAGGCCTGGGGACAGTGACCGGCCAGAGAGGTCAAGGTCGAAAGGTTGCGTGTGGGCGTATGTCATCCGTTAAAAATAAGATTTACCCCAACCACTTATTTCTCCCCCTCCTGTATCTAGCTAAAACTGATGAGGAGAAACAAACCGTTCCAGCAACATTCTAAAAGTCTGACTTGAGGAGAAACAAACCCCTCCTGTATCCAGCAACATAATCGTTCCACATTCTAAAAGTCTGACTTGAGGAGAAACAAACCCCTCCTGTATCTAGCAACATAACCGTCCCACATTCTAAAAGTCTGACTTGAGGAGAAACAAACTGTTTTCCAACACAGCTTTCTTTTCTCTCAGTTCTCTTTCCATCTGTGCAGATATTTTTTCCCCACCGGTTGTCTTTCAGAGGAAGAACACCCACCATCTCTGAGTCATATAATGTGTTCCAAATGGCACCCTATTCCCTATATAGCGCAATCCTTTAACCAGGGCCCATAGGGTAGTGCACTATGTAGGGAATAGGATGCCATTTGATAAGCAGCCATAGTTGTATCTCCCCAGGCATTGGCAGAGATGACTATGAAATGTCCATATTTAGACAAAACATTATCCTTAATAACCCTGTCTCCTCTCCAGCTTTCCCCTCTTCCTGTACACTGCCAGTGAGTGTCTCCTCTTCCTGTACACTGTCAGGGACCGTCTCCTCTCCAGCTTTCTCCTCTTCCTGTACACTGCCAGGATCTCTCCTCTTCCTGTACACTGCCAGGGTCTCTCCTCTTCCTTACCTGCCAGGGACTGGGAGGGACTGTCTCCTCTTCCTGTCTCCTCCTCTTCCTGTACACTGCCAGGGTCTGTCTCCTCTTCCTGTACACTGCCAGTGTCTGTCTCCTCTTCCTGTATACTGCCAGGGACTGTCTCCTCTTCCTGTACACTGCCAGGGTCTGTCTCCTCTTCCTGTACACTGCTAGGGACTGTGTCCTCTTCCTGTACACTGCCAGGGTCTGTCTCCTCTTCCTGTACACTGCCAGGGACTGTCTCCTCTTCCTGTACACTGCCAGGGGCTGACTCCTGTCCAGCTTTCTCCTCTTCCTGTACACTGCCAGGGACTGTCTCCTCTTCCTCTACACTGCCAGGGACTGTCTCCTCTTCCTGTACACTGCCAGTGTCTGTCTCCTCTTCCTGTACACTGCCAGGGTCTCTCCTCTTCCTGTATACTGCCAGGGACTGTCTCCTCTTCCTGTACACTGCCAGGGACTGTCTCCTCTTCCTGTACACTGCCAGGGTCTGTCTCCTCTTCCTGTACACTGCCAGGGACTGGCTCCTCTCCAGCTTTCTCCTCTTCCTCTACACTGCCAGGGTCTGTCTCCTCTTCCTGTACACTGCCAGGGCTGTCTCCTCTTCCTGTACACTGCCAGGGACTGTCTCCTCTCCAGCTTTCTCCTCTTCCTGTACACTGCCATAGGCTGTCTCCTCTTCCTGTACACTGCCAGGGTCTGTCTCCTCTTCCTGTACACTGCCAGGGACTGGCTCCTCTCCAGCTTTCTCCTCTTCCTCTACACTGCCAGGGACTGTCTCCTCTCCAGCTTTCTCCTCTTCCTCTACACTGCCAGGGTCTGTCTCCTCTTCCTGTACACTGCCATAGGCTGTCTCCTCTTCCTGTACACTGCCAGGGACTGCCTCCTCTTTCAGGTTCTACGGTTCTAGTTTTCTTTTTGCCTTACTACCCTCCGGGCTCTGGAGTCCTGGAAAAGAAGGGACATCTTTTTTTCTATCTTTAAGAAGTGGAGTGGGTATGTTTTTATTCCACATGTCTGCTTTCAGACTATTTAACAGGGCTCTGGAGTCCTGGGAAATAAGGGACATGTCTACAGGAAGGAAGTCAACTCTCTCGAGAAGTGACATCCAGGGTTTGTGGGTAAATGGAAAAGAGACGACAACCTTTGAATAAATGGCTACAGTCCATGTTTACTGTCTTAAGCCTCCTACAAATAGTGTCTCCTAGTTTTAGAAGAAGGAAGAGGATGTTTTTATTCACCTGACTTCCCTTAGACACTTAACAGGCCCTGGAGGGGTGGGGGCCTGCTGCCTGATGCCCAAGACAGGAGACATGGAGGGGTGGGTGGGGGTGGGGGCCTGCTACCTGATGCCCAACACAGGAGACATGGAGGGGTGGGTGGGGGTGGGGGCCTGCTACCTGATGCCCAACACAGGAGAATTGGAGGGGTGGGGTGGGGGTGGGGGCTGCTACCTGATGCCCAACACAGGAGACATGGAGGGGTTGGGGGGGTAGAGGGAGGCCTGCTACCTGATGCCCAACACAGGAGACATGGAGGGGTTGGGGGGGTAGAGGGAGGCCTGCTACCTGATGCCCAACACAGGAGACATGGAGGGGTTGGGGGGGTAGAGGGAGGCCTGCTACCTGATGCCCAACACAGGAGACATGGAGGGGTTGGGGGTAGAGGGAGGCCTGCTACCTGATGCCCAACACAGGAGACATGGAGGGTTGGGGGGGGTAGAGGGAGGCCTGCTACCTGATGCCCAACACAGGAGACATGGACCAAAGGTAGCCATTAAACACCGGATGGGACTCTCTTTTCCATCTACCCACAATCCTTGGATGTAACCTCACTAGAGAGCTAGCTTCCTTCCTGCCAAGTGCCCCAGTGAACTACTCAGTTTCCTGGGTACTGTGTGTGTGAAATGTCCCTGTACGTGAATGGATATGTGTCTAAAGAGAGAGAGAGAGACATCACAGAGGTGGTAGTAGACTGTAGAGAGAGACAGAGACATCACAGAGGTGGTAGTAGACTGTAGAGAGAGACATCACAGAGGTGATAGTAGACTGTAGAGAGAGACATCACAGAGGCGGTAGTAGACTGTAGAGAGAGACATCACAGAGGTGGTAGTAGACTGTAGAGAGAGACATCACAGAGGTGATAGTAGACCGTAGAGAGAGACATCACAGAGGTGGTAGACTGTAGAGAGAGACATCACAGAGGTGGTAGTAGACTCACAGAGAGAGACATCACAGAGGTGATAGTAGACTGTAGAGAGAGACATCACAGAGGTGATAGTAGACTGTAGAGAGAGACATCACAGAGGTAGTAGTAGACTGTAGAGAGAGACATCACAGAGGTGGTAGTAGACTGTAGAGAGAGACATCACAGAGGTGGTAGTAGACTGTAGAGAGAGACATCACAGAGGTGATAGTAGACTGTAGAGAGAGACATCACAGAGGTGATAGTAGACTGTAGAGAGAGACATCACAGAGGTGATAGTAGACTGTAGAGAGAGACATCACAGAGGTGGTAGTAGACTGTAGAGAGACATCACAGAGGTGATAGTAGACTGTAGAGAGAGACATCACAGAGGTGGTAGACTGTAGAGAGAGACATCACAGAGGTGGTAGTAGACTAGAGAGAGACATCACAGAGGTGATAGTAGACTGCAGAGAGTGACATCACAGAGGTGATAGTAGACTGTAGAGAGAGACATCACAGAGGTGGTAGACTGTAGAGAGAGACATCACAGAGGTGGTAGTAGACTAGAGAGAGACATCACAGAGGTGATAGTAGACTGTAGAGAGAGACATCACAGAGGTGGTAGTAGACTGTAGAGAGAGACATCACAGAGGTGGTAGTAGACTGTAGAGAGAGACAGAGACATCACAGAGGTGGTAGTAGACTGTAGAGAGAGACATCACAGAGGTGATAGTAGACTGTAGAGAGAGACATCACAGAGGTGATAGTAGACTGTAGAGAGAGACATCACAGAGGTGGTAGTAGACTGTAGAGAGAGACATCACAGAGGTGGTAGTAGACTGTGGTAGAGAGACATCACAGAGGTGGTAGTAGACTGTAGAGAGAGACATCACAGAGGTAATAGACTGTAGAGAGAGACATCACAGAGGTGGTAGTAGACTGTAGAGAGAGACATCACAGAGGTGATAGTAGACTGTAGAGAGAGACATCACAGAGGTGATAGTAGACCGTAGAGAGAGACATCACAGAGGTGGTAGTAGACTGTAGAGAGAGACATCACAGAGGTGATAGTAGACTGTAGAGAGAGACATCACAGAGGTGATAGTAGACTGTAGAGAGAGACATCACAGAGGTGGTAGTAGACTGTAGAGAGAGACATCACAGAGGTGGTAGTAGACTGTAGAGAGAGACATCACAGAGGTGATAGTAGACTGTAGAGAGAGACATCACAGAGGTGGTAGTAGACAGAGGACATGGTAGTAGACTGTAGAGAGAGACATCACAGAGGTGGTAGTAGACTGTAGAGAGAGACATCACTAGTAGACTGTAGAGAGACATCACAGAGGTGGTAGTAGACTGTAGAGAGAGACATCACAGAGGTGATAGTAGACTGTAGAGAGAGACATCACAGAGGTAGTAGTAGACTGTAGAGAGAGACATCACAGAGGTGATAGTAGACTGTAGAGAGAGACATCACAGGGGTGGTAGTAGACTGTAGACAGAGACATCACAGAGGTGGTAGTAGACTGTAGAGAGAGACATCACAGAGGTGGTAGTAGACTGTAGAGAGACATCACAGGGGTGGTAGTAGACTGTAGAGACATCACAGGGGTGGTAGTAGACTGTAGAGAGACATCACAGAGGTGGTAGTAGACTGTAGAGAGAGACATCATAGAGGTGGTAGTAGACTGTAGAGAGAGACATCACAGGGGTGGTAGTAGACTGTAGAGAGAGACATCACAGAGGTGGTAGTAGACTGTAGAGAGAGACATCACAGAGGTAGTAGACTGTAGAGAGAGACATCACAGGGGTGGTAGTAGACTGTAGAGAGAGACATCACAGAGGTGGTAGTAGACTGTAGAGAGAGACATCACAGAGGTGGTAGTAGACTGTAGAGACATCACAGAGGTGGTAGTAGATCTAGTAGACTGAGAGAGACATCACAGAGGTGGTAGTAGACTGTAGAGAGAGACATCACAGAGGTGTTAGTAGACTGTAGAGAGAGACATCACAGAGGTGATAGTAGACTGTAGAGAGAGACATCACAGAGGTGGTAGTAGACTGTAGAGAGAGACATCACAGAGGTGGTAGTAGACTGTAGAGAGAGACATCACAGAGGTGGTAGTAGACTGTAGAGAGACATCACAGGGGTGGTAGTAGACTGTAGAGACATCACAGAGGTGGTAGTAGACTGTAGAGAGAGACATCACAGAGGTGGTAGTAGACTGTAGAGAGAGACATCACAGAGGTGATAGTAGACTGTAGAGAGAGACATCACAGAGGTGGTAGTAGACTGTAGAGAGAGACATCACAGAGGTGATAGTAGACTGTAGAGAGAGACATCACAGAGGTGGACATAGTAGACTGTAGAGAGAGACATCACAGGGGTGATAGTAGACTGTAGAGAGAGACATCACTAGTAGACTGAGAGAGACATCACAGAGGTGGTAGTAGACTGTAGAGAGAGACATCACAGAGGTGGTAGACTGTAGAGAGAGACATCACAGAGGTGGTAGTAGACTGTAGAGAGAGACATCACAGAGGTGGTAGTAGACTGTAGAGAGAGACATCACAGAGGTGATAGTAGACTGTAGAGAGAGACATCACAGAGTAGTAGACATCACAGAGGTGGTAGTAGACTGTAGAGAGAGACATCACAGAGGTGGTAGTAGACTGTAGAGAGAGACATCACAGAGGTGGTAGTAGACTGTAGAGAGAGACATCACAGAGGTGATAGTAGACTGTAGAGAGAGACATCACAGAGGTGATAGTAGACTGTAGAGAGACTGTAGAGACATCACAGAGGTGGTAGTAGACTGTAGAGAGAGACATCACAGGGTGGTAATAGACTGTAGAGAGAGACATCACAGAGGTGGTAGTAGACTGTAGAGAGAGACATCACAGAGGTGATAGTAGACTGTAGAGAGAGACATCACAGAGGTGATAGTAGAGAGAGTGGTAGTAGACTGTAGAGAGAGACATCACAGAGGTGGTAGTAGACTGTAGACACAGAGGTGGTAGTAGAGAGACATCACAGAGGTGGTAGTAGACTGTAGAGAGAGACATCACAGAGGTGGTAGTAGACTGTAGAGAGAGACATCACAGTGGTAGTAGACTAGAGAGAGACATCACAGAGGTGAGAGAGAGACATCACAGAGGTGATAGTAGACTGTAGAGAGAGACATCACAGAGGTGGTAGTAGACTGTAGAGAGAGACATCAAAGAGGTGGTAGTAGACTGTAGAGAGAGACATCACAGAGGTGGTAGTAGACTGTAGAGAGAGACAGAGAGACATCACAGAGGTGGTAGTAGACTAGAGAGAGAGACATCACAGAGGTGATAAAGCTGTAGAGAGAGACATAAATATACACTGATATATTATAGTATAACCAGATGTATTATAGTATACACCTGATATATTATAGTAACTGTATTACAGTATAACCTGATATATTATAGTAACTGTATTAGAGTGTAACCTGATATATTATAGTATAACCAGATGTATTATAGTAACTGTATTACAGTATAACCTGATATATTATAGTAACTGTATTAGAGTGTAACCTGATATATTATAGTAACTGTATTATAGTATAACCTGATATATTATAGTATAACCTGATATATTATAGTAACTGTATTACAGTATACCCTGATATATTATAGTAACTGTATTATAGTATCTTATATATTATAGTATAACCTGATATATTATGTATTATAGTATAACCTGATATATTATAGTAACTGTATTATAGTATAACCTGATATATTATAGTATAACCTGATATATTATAGTATAACCTGATATATTATAGTAACTGTATTATAGTATAACCTGATATATTATAGTATAACCTGATATATTATAGTTAACCTGATATATTATAGTATAACCTGATATATTATAGTATAACCTGATATATTATAGTAGAACCTAAATGACCAGGGGACAATAACAAAAAATAAAACCAACAGCACATAGCCAACACAGGAAGTAATGGCGGTCCTGAAGGGTAATTATTGGCCAGTGAGGGAACATCCTCTGTGACAGAAACTCCCTCTATCACATCTACTGTGAAACTGTGAAGAGTGTTCCCTGTTGATAAACGGTGACCCCATGGACAAGGAGGTCAATAACAAAAGACTGACAGCTCAAGAATCTCTACTGTGAAGAGTGTTCCCTGTTGATGAACGGTGACCGTGACCCCAGGGACCAGGAGGTCAATAACAGAAGACTGACAGCTCCAGAATATCTACTGTGAAGAGTGTTCCCTGTTGATGAACGGTGACCCCAGGGACAAGGAGGTCAATAACAGAAGACTGACAGCTCCAGAATATCTACTGTGAAGAGTGTTCCCTGTTGATGAACGGTGACCGTGACCCCAGGGACCAGGAGGTCAATAACAGAAGACTGACAGCTCCAGAATATCTACTGTGAAGAGTGTTCCCTGTTGATGAACGGTGACCGTGACCCCAGGGACCAGGAGGTCAATAACAGAAGACTGACAGCTCCAGAATATCTACTGTGAAGAGTGTTCCCTGTTGATGAACGGTGACCGTGACCCCAGGGACCAGGAGGTCAATAACAGAAGACTGACAGCTCCAGAATATCTACTGTGAAGAGTGTTCCCTGTTGAGGAACGGTGACCGTGACCCCAGGGACCAGGAGGTCAGTAACAGAAGACTGACAGCTCCAGAATATCTACTGTGAAGAGTGTTCCCTGTTGATGAACGGTGACCGTGACCCCAGGGACCAGGAGGTCAGTAACAGAAGACTGACAGCTCCAGAATATCTACTGTGAAGAGTGTTCCCTGTTGAGGAACGGTGACCGTGACCCCAGGGACCAGGAGGTCAATAACAGAAGACTGACAGCTCCAGAATATCTACTGTGAAGAGTGTTCCCTGTTGAGGAACGGTGACCGTGACCCCAGGGACCAGGAGGTCAATAACAGAAGACTGACAGCTCCAGAATATCTACTGTGAAGAGTGTTCCCTGTTGATGATCGGTGACCCCAGGGACCAGGAGGTCAACAACAGAAGACTGACAGCTCCAGAATATCCTTGGATATTGATTTTGTAACCATCTGGCATAACAGCCGACTGTTAGTCCTCCGGCGAGACGGAGACCGCTCTGTTTCCAAAATCACTCTACACATAAGTACAGTGGTAGCCATGATATGGACTGGATGTTCACTGCATAGTTAGTCAACACACACACTTTACACACTCCCCAAAGTCCCAAACCAGCTCACCTGGTGAAGCTGCCAGGAGACACAGAGACAGGTAGAGACGTCTTCTGACATCTCCTGGAGTGGGCTTTCAGATTCAAGTCCAGTTGGCTAACAAATCCCTTTAGTCAGTCCGCTAGGGTCCTTTTCAGTTACAGGAACATTCAGAGAGCACCCTGGGACCACAACTCTCCCTGCTACCTCAATAACTCCACAACATTGCCACTGGGAACGAGATCAAATATAACTCCAAGCAAGAGATCCTTTTTTGCAGAGAGACATCTACAGAAATCCACTGCAACAAAATAAGGTATCCTTCAACTCCAACTCTGCAACCTTGTTCTTCATGAGTTCTCTCTCTCTCTCTCTCTCTCTCTCTCTCTCTCTCTCTCTCTCTCTGTCTCTCTCTGTCTCTCTCTCTCTCTCTCTCTCTCTCTCTGTCTCTCTCTCTCTCTCTCTCTCTCTCTCTCTCTCTCTCTCTCTCTCTCTCTCTCTCTCTCTCTCCCTCTCTCTCTCTCTCTCTCTCTGTCTCTCTCTCTCTCTCTCTCTCTCTCTCTCTCTCTAACCAAATGGCCGTTGTTCTTCGGAGAACATGTATATGTATTAGATGATGGATAGTGTCAGTGGTAGTGATGGTGGTATCTACTGTACAGCCCTGGTCAAATGTAGTGCACTAAAAAGGGAACAGGGTGCCACTGGGGAGGTTATGAACATGGCAGGAAGTGGAGATAGTAGGGCCATTAGGAGGTACATGACCCACAGGTGGTGGGAGGCTGGAGGACTGACAAGAGAGGCACACACACACACACACACACACACACACACACACACACACACACACACACACACATACACACACAGTTCTCGTGGATGAACTCTGGACCCCTAGAGACTGAATTAGAGTTCTGACTCATCCACAGGCTAGGACGAGAGGGATGGAGAGGGGGATGAGGCGGTGTAGGGGAGGGAGGGATGGAGAGCTGGAGGGATGGAGAGATGGAGGGAGGGATGGAGAGATGGAGGGAGGGGGGGATGGAGAGATGGAGAGAGGGAGAGGTGGGGGAGGGAGGGATGGAGAGGTGGAGGGAGGGAGAGGTGGGGGAGGGAGGGATGGAGAGGTGGAGGGAGGGAGGGATGGAGAGATGGAGGGAGGGAGAGGTGGAGGGAGGGGGGGATGGAGAGATGGAGAGAGGGAGAGGTGGGGGGAGGGAGGGATGGAGAGGTGGAGGGAGGGAGAGGTGGGGGAGGGAGGGATGGAGAGGTGGAGGGAGGGAGGGATGGAGAGATGGAGGGAGGGAGAGGTGGAGGGAGGGAGGGATGGAGAGATGAAGAGAGGGAGAGGTGGAGGGAGGGAGGGAGAGGTGGATGGAGATGTGGAGGGAGGGAGAGGTGGAGGGAGGGAGAGGTGGAGGGAGGGAGAGATGGAGGGAGCGAGGGAGGGAGAGATGGAGGGAGCGAGAGATGGAGAGATGGAGGGGGAGAGGTGGAGGGATGGAGAGGTGGAGGGAGGGAGGGATGGAGAGATGGAGGGGGAGAGGTGGAGGGATGGAGAGGTGGAGGGAGGGAGGGATGGAGAGATGGAGGGAGGGAGAGGTGGATGGAGAGGTGGAGGGAGGGAGAGGTGGATGGAGAGATGGAGGGAGAAGGGGATGGAGAGGTGGAGGGAGGGATGGATGGAGAGGTGGAGGGAGGAAGGGATGGTGGGAGGGAGGGAGGGAGGGAGGGATGGAGAGGTGGAGGGATGGAGAGGTGGAGGGAGGGAGGGATGGTGAGAGGAAGGGAATGATAGATGGATTATGGAGGGATGAATGGATGGATGGTCAGAGATAAAGGGAGGAATGCAGGGAGCCATCAGAGCCAATCACAGGCAGGTAAAGCACATCCTGTTTCAACAGCCCCTCATCCCCCTGAGCATGCTGAGTAAATACACCATTAGGACGGGCGGGTGGAGTGATATGGAGGGACTACTTTGGGAAAGTAGAGCGAAAATAATCTAGTCTGTTACCTGGCAACTGTCGCTGCCTACAGCGCTGAGAGTTCACAGTGGAGGTTAATATTAAACAGCAGCAGAGGTGGCCTGCCGTTTGGTGTGTATGTGTGTGTGTGTGTGTGTGTGTGTGTGTGTGTGTGTGTGTGTGTGTGTGTGTGTGTGTGTGTGTGTGTGTGTGTGTGTGTGTGTGTGTGTGTGTGTGTGTGTGTGTGTGTGTGTGTGTGTGTGTGTGTGTGTGTGTGTGTTTGGTTAGAGTTAATAACTAAATAACATTTGCTCTGCTATTCTAAAGTGGATGTCCACAAACAACAACAACAACAACAACAACATCATTCCAGTCTGTTCCACATCAATAACCTGTTCATATTCACCATGGAAACATGTTGCTACGGCATCTCTCTGTCCCATTACATTCACATCAATAACCTGTTCATATTCACCATGGAAACATGTTGCTACGGCATCTCTCTGTCCCATTACATTCACATCAATAACCTGTTCATATTCACCATGGAAACATGTTGCTACGGCATCTCTCTGTCCCATTACATTCACATCAATAACCTGTTCATATTCACCATGGAAACATGTTGCTACGGCATCTCTCTGTCCCCTTACATTCACATCCTGTCATCTTGTTTTCAGAGGAGAGAGAGGCTGCAGCACATGTCCCCCTTCCCTCTCTCAGGGAACGCCTCTGATCCAGTCTGATACAACGTGACCTCACGGCTCAGAGATAGAGATAGACAGCGAGAGAGAGACAGTGAGAGACACATCGAGAGAGAGACAGCGAAAGAGACACAGCGAGAGGCAGAAAGAGACAGAGAGAGAGAGACAGAGAGAGAGAGAGAGAGAGAGAGAGAGAGAGAGAGAGAGAGAGAGACACAGCGAGAGAAAGATAGAGACAGAAAGAGACAGAGAGAGAGAGAGAGAGAGACAGAGACAGAGACAGCGAGAGAGAGACAGAGACAGCGAGAGAGAGAGAGAGAGAGACAGAGAAAGAGAGACAGCAAGAGAGAGAGAGAGCACATAGCCTGTCTTCTCTTGAGAGCCATGTCTGTCTACGGCGGCCTTTCTCAATAGCAATGCTATGCTCGCTAAGTCTGTACATAGTCAAAGCTTTCTTTAAGTTTGGGTCAGTCATAGTGGTCAGGTATTCTGCCACTGTGTACTCTATCTCTCTCTCTATTTATGTACAGTATGTATTTATAGATGTACAGTATGTTTAATAACATGTGATCCTGTGTGTTCTCTACTTCCTGCTCTCTGGACGAGGAGGAAGACATATCCAGTGGATACAGCAATACGTCTCCGCCTCTGATAAGTGGTCCTGTCAGTGGATTTCCTGTACCGTCCTGTGTCTCCTCATCCACTGACAGTGACCAGGCACTCCGGCCTGCCCTCTTTAATTCCATTAGCCTCTATCTCCTCATAGTCTGATCTGCTTTACAGAGAGCTGTCTGTGGGACTCATCTTTACAGTGTCCCTCCATCAAAACCATCTGGACACTACCTGACCCCATGGGCCTTTTATACAAACCACTTATATATATATATATATATATGATATTTATATGATATTTATATGTCTTCATGTATTTATTGCCTTTTGTTTAACTTGTGGATGATGTGTGTATTATTTTGAATATTACTGTACTTTTGCTATAAACACAAATTATATTACTGTACTGTTGGAGCTATAAACACAAGCATTATGTATTACTGTACTGTTGGAGCTATAAACAGCTATAAACACAAGCATTGTTGGAGCTATAAACACAAGCATTATGTATTACTGTACTGTTGGAGCTATAAACACAAGCATTATGTATTACTGTACTGTTGGAGCTATAAACACAAGCATTATGTATTACTGTACTGTTGGAGCTATAAACACAAGCATTATGTATTACTGTACTGTTGGAGCTATAAACACAAGCATTATGTATTACTGTACTGTTGGAGCTATAAACACAAGCATTATGTATTAACTGTTGGAGCTATAAACACAAGCATTATGTATTACTGTACTGTTGGAGCTATAAACACAAGCATTATGTATTACTGTACTGTTGGAGCTATAAACACAAGCATTATGTATTACTGTACTGTTGGAGCTATAAACACAAGCATTATGTATTACTGTACTGTTGGAACTATAAACACAAGCATTATGTATTACTGTACTGTTGGAGCTATGTCCTGGAGTCAGTCTGTCTGTGTTGGAGTCAGTCAGTCTGTCCTGGAGTCAGCCAGTCTGTGTTGGAGTCAGTCAGTCTGTGTTGGAGTCAGCCAGTCTGTGTTGGAGTCAGTCGGTCTGTGTTGGAGTCAGCCAGTCTGTGTTGGAGTCAGTCAGTCTGTGTTGGAGTCAGCCAGTCTGTATTGGAGTCAGCCAGTCTGTGTTGGAGTCAGTCAGTCTGTGTTGGAGTCAGTCAGTCTGTGTTGGAGTCAGCCAGTCTGTGTTGGAGTCAGCCAGTCTGTGTTGGAGTCAGTCAGTCTGTGTTGGAGTCAGTCAGTCTGTGTTGGTCTGTCTGGAGTCAGTCTGTGTTGAGAGTCAGTCAGTCTGTCCTGGAGTCAGTCAGTCTGTAGTCTGTGTTGGAGTCAGTCAGTCTGTGGAGTCAGCCAGTCTGTGTTGGAGTCAGTCAGTCTGTGCTGGAGTCAGTCAGTCTGTGCTGGAGTCAGCCATTCTGTGCTGGAGTCAGCCAGTCTGTGTTGGAGTCAGTCAGTCTGTGTCTGTTGGAGTCAGTCAGTCTCTGGAGTCAGTCAGTCTGTGTTGGAGTCCAGTCTCTGTTGGAGTCAGTCAGTCTGTGTTGGAGTCAGTCAGTCTGTGCTGGAGTCAGCCAGTCTGGAGTCAGCCAGTCTGTGTTGGAGTCAGTCAGTCTGTGTTGGAGTCAGCCAGTCTGTGTTGGA